>NW_015152495.1:26841-29412 GCF_000732505.1 Cyprinodon variegatus
GAAACAAAGTCCAGAGGATTGATTTGAACTTTTCTGGACTGATTATAACCTGGATGACTGAGAATCTGATTCTCAATTCATACCGATTCAACTGAATCTAACAAACAGAAATTGGAAAAACTAATTCAAAAATACAAAAGAATAATTAAAAAATGTGTTTTGATTACATGTTGGTTGACGTTTCATTTCTGGATTGTTTTTTTTTTCAAATTGTATTTAACAAAATGTGTTGTTTGCTTGCAACAATAATGGAAGATAAAGATGTGAAAGCTCCAATCAGAAGTTCCAACCTGATCAGTTTATAGAAGCTGATGGTTCCCAGAGCAAACCAGCAGAGACGCAGCAGCTGGATGGTTTCTTACCTCAGCAGCAGCAGGTAACGGCGTCCTCTGCAGATTGCTGATGGTTTCCTGCAGCAGATTAATGACGCTTGTGCACTGTTGGGTTAGCTGCTCGACCCTCTGAGGAGGAGACAAAAAAACTTTATTTAAAAGTCTATAAAACCTGCACAACTGTTTGCTTTTATAGAAGCTGCATATTGTGATGGTTTCAATCTGACTGGAGGCAGAAACCATCCACTGCTGGGGGGTGTTATCAGGTGTAGTTATGAAAGTGGCCTCATGGTGTCACTGTTCCGTTCAGTACGTTTCTCAGGGAGAATAGAAGGTTTTCTGACAGCAGCTCTGTGGATTAAAATAAATCTGATGAAGAATCGTTTTCCCTCAACTTCACTGATCATGTGAACCAAAGGAGGCATTAATACTTAAAAAAGACTAAAACGCTCCACTGAAGGATTAAAAACAAATCTAGAAGTGTCTACAGGTTTAATTTATAACTTAAGTCTTTAATGGATGATATATTTTTATTCAGGTAATGGTCCTAGAGGAACTCCACATTTGATTTCTGCCCATTAAAACTGATCGTGAGACCTGGTCTTCCTTCCATTCTTCTTCTAAGCTTGTTGGACGATGATGGTATCCTGCAGGCCGTGCAGGATCACAGCTTCTAAGATCACACCCTGATCTCTGATCTCTGACGTGGAAATCGGAGCGAAACTGCAGTCAGTCTGTCGGCCTCTGTGTGAGAGGGGACCATCAGGTGAAGGTAGGACAACTCCTTCAGCCTCGTTTTCACTGCAGATACCTGAGCCAGAAGGACTGAGGTGGAAACGTTCTGATCCAGTTCAGAGGGAACCAGTACCACCCTGGATTCTATCAGAGGAACCATCCTGCAGATCNGTGGAAACGTTCTGATCCAGTTCAGAGGGAACCAGTACCACCCTGGATTCTATCAGAGGAACCATCCTGCAGATCCCTGAGCCAGAAGGACTGAGATGGAAACGTTCTGATCCAGTTCAGAGGGAACCAGTACCACCCTGGATTCCATCAGAGGAACCATCCTGCAGATCCCTGAGCTCTCAGTCTGTTGGTGTGTGTTTACTAACCGATCTGAAGCTGATCCAGCTGCTCTGACTGAAGCCAAACGATCCTCCAAACTCTGCAGGAAGCTGCTGGAGCTCCACGTGTCTCTGCAGAGACTTCAGAGAGCTCAGCACCTCCACCTGCATGGCGTACAGAGACAGGTGAGCCGGCTCTGTGAGCAGCAGCGGAGGCTGATCAGGTGATGAGGTTACCTGTACAGGAGCAGCTTGGTCCACATGCAGCCAGCCTTTGCTAGCCAGGATTAGCACAGCGTGGATGGAGACAGACGCGTCCTCCTGGACATTAGGACACAGGAGCTACATGATTAGAACCACTTCAGACCAGAACCAGAAGCAGGTCTTCAGGCAAACTTTTCTAAAGATACAACTTTAAATATTTAGCAGTTAAACCAGGAAAACATTTCATGAAACCGGAAAGAAGAGTTGGACCGTAGAGATAACGTAACCCTTAAATAAAAATGATCGTCCTCAGGATGTTAGAACTTATCAGGACTGGTTCTGACCCACTGGGCTCAGTCCTGATTCTTCTGGACCTTACAGCCACCTTTTATTCAGCTGATGAAAAAATCCTCCTTTAGATCTTAAAGAGCAAACTAGACTGTGAACTCTGCTTCCTCCAGTGTTGCAACATACAGCAGTTCCTGCTAACGGTATGTAGGGACATGCAGGGACATGCAGGGATACTGCAGTATGGATCTAATCTAGGTTAGAGCCGTCTTTCTAGATCAGGTTTTATACAGCAACAGAAACTGATTTATAAGAGATTCAGAAATTGCTTTATTTGCAGAGTAGAAACTGGTTTAAAAGTGGAGCAAATCCTTATTTAAAAAGTGAATCCAAACGGGTTTGAATGTGGATCAAACATGAAACAGAAACAGATTTTAAAAGTTGATAAAATGAGTTTATAACTGAATTGGAAACTGGTTTAATTGTCTCCTATTTGTCTCCTATTTTTTTTCTGTGTTTTATTCCTAAATGTTGGAGATTCCCAGACGGCAAAAACAAATGTACCTTTGGGTATCAATAAAGTTAGCTAGAATTTGTAAAGTGTACCATGTACAGTCATGGCCAAACGTTTTGAGAATGATTCAAATGTTAATATTTCCAAAGTCTACTGCTTCAGTTTTTAT
>NW_015152495.1:31839-34347 GCF_000732505.1 Cyprinodon variegatus
CTTCTCCCAACCGTCCCAGAGCAACTTCTCCCAACCGTCCCAGAGCAACTTCTCCCAACCGTCCCAGAGCAACTTCTCCCAACCGTCCCAGAGCAGCTTGGTGATGAACGATGCCCTTTCCAGCATGATGGAGCACCTCGCCATAAAGCAAAGCTGATATCTAACTGGCTCAGGGAACAAAACAGAGAGATGTTGGGTCCATGGCCTGGAAACTCCCCTCATCTTAATCCCATTGGAAACTTGTGGTCAATCATCAAGAGACGGACGGACAAACGAAAACCTTCTGACCAAATGCAAGCATTGATGGAGCAGAATGGACGCTATCAGTCAGGATTTGGTCCAGAAGCTGATTGAGAGCAGCCAGGGAGAAATGTCCTGAAGAAGAGGAGTCAACACTGCAGATATTGACCTGCTGCATGAACTCATTCTGTCATTAAAAGCTTTGGTATTTCTGGATGTGATGCAACATCTGACATGAACACTAGAGGGCAGCAGATCAGCTGGAAATACAACATTTGTGTCGTTCTAGATACTTTTGGCCATGACTGTAATTACCAGAATTACCACAGTGGATCAGAAACTGGTTCCAGTGAATCAGAAACTGGTTCCAGTGGATCAGAAACTGGTTCCAGTGGATCAGAAACTGGTTCCAGTGGATCAGAAACTGGTTCCAGTGAATCAGAAACTGGTTCCAGTGGATCAGAAACTGGTTCCAGTGGATCAGAAACAGGTTCCAGTGGATCAGAAACAGGTTCCAGTGATTCAGAAACTGGTTCACAGTGAATCAGAAACTGGTTCCCAGTGAATCAGAAACTGGTTCCAGTAAATCAGAAACTGGTTCACAGTGAATCAGAAACTGGTTCCAGTGAATCAAAACTGGTTCCAGCGGATCAGAAACTGGTTCCAGCGGATCAGAAACTGGTTCCAGCGGATCAGAAACTGGTTCGCAGTGGATCAGAAACTGGTTTATGATCGATAAGATCCTGATCTGATTACATATATTTCTTTGGTTCTGGTAATGGTTTCTGGTAATGGTTTTTGGTAATGGTTTCTGACCTTGTGACCGTTGTCTAATTTTTCCAGACTGACCTGCAGAGTCCAGAGGGCAGAGAAGAGGACAGAAGGAGGAGCAGCACTGCGGGCATCCACCAACACCGTCAGCCCCCTTGCTCGAGCCTCCGTACTGTGTCACACAGGAAATGATGTCAGAGGGAGACCAACCACCTGGACCAGAGTGTTGTGGCAGGATGAGCTGCATACCTGAGGGTAGAGGTGTAGTAGAGCAGGATGCTGAGCAGCTCCTCATGGTCACAGTCTGGGTTCAGCCAGATGGGGTTGGAGGTGGAGACGGTGAGCAGCGTTCGTCCTCCTCTGTCTCTGGTTCCTAACGGAGACACACACTGCTAATCCAAATACTTCAAACATGTTCTAACACGGAATAAGGACTGGTCAGGTCTGGAGGTCAGGACAGGTTTACCATTCACAGACGTTCTGCTGCTTACCAGGCAGACACACAGCTCCAGACCTCAGCAACAAGCTGTGGAAGCTGGACTGGAAAGACCGTGATGGAGCTGATGGTTTTTCTGGTTCCTTTGGACCTGAGTCAGCGCTGATGTTTAACTGGATTGGGGGACATTCGCAGCTAGAACCTGTGGAAGCAGCACAGAGGCAGAATGACCCTGGATCATATATGATTATATCATATGATATCACCAGGACAACCTGATGGGTTAAGGTAAACTGCTAGCTTCATACATGCTGATTATGGCTGAAATCTTGGTGTCCTGATGGACTCAGACCTGAACCTTCAGAGGCACATAAAGGCAGCCTTTTATCACCTGAAGAACATTTCTAGGATTGAAAGATAAATGTCCAGCAGGATCTAAAAAAGCTCAATCATGCATTTATCTTTAGTAGAACTGATGCCTGCAACAGTGTCTTCATAGGTTTGCCTAAAGCAGGGGCGTCAAAGTGGTTCCAGAAAAGGCCGTGTGGCTGCAGGTTTTCTTTCAAACCAAGCAGTAGCACCAGACTCCATTCATCTCATCAAGTCCTCATGTTAAGACTGGACTCACTGGACCCGCTGCCTGCATCCTCACTAGAACTAAGAAAGTAGAACACATCAGCTCAGTTCTGAAGTCCCTCCTCTGGCTCCCTGTAGCTCAGAGAATAGACTTTAATCCTTCTGTCAGTCTAGAAATCACTATGGATCAGCATCTCAATACATAACAGATCTATGGTCAGTGTATCTACCTCCCAGACCACTCGGGTCTTCTACTTCCAGAACTAGAACAGAACATGGAGAAGCAGAATTTAGTTTCTATGCTCCACTGATCTACAACAAACTACCAGAAGTCTGGAAAAGAGTTCTTTTAAATCAAAGTTATAGACCTATTTGTTTAGAGCTGCCTTTGACTGTTGAAGTTAAAGGGATAGTTCGGTATTTTTGACATGAATCTGTATGGCATCCCCATCACCAGTGTCATGCAATCACACTGACTTACCCCT
>NW_015152495.1:37663-40321 GCF_000732505.1 Cyprinodon variegatus
GGAGGAGGAGTTAGAGAAAGGTTAAATAAGGAAGATGAAAATGACGTGTTTCAGCCAATCACAGGAGGAAACAGGGACAGGTTAAATAAGGAAGATGAAAATGACGTGTTTCAGCCAATCACAGGAGGAAACAGGGACAGGTTAAATAAGGAAGATGAAAATGACGTGTTTCAGCCAATCACAGGAGGAGGAGGTGAATAATGGAGGCGGATCCTGTGGGATAATAAGCATGACTGAGAGAGAAGAGATGAAGAAGAGGTAGAGTGTGTACCTTTCGTCTGATGCTCTGCCAATCCTCTTCCAGCATTCTTGACACAGACCTGCTTCTCCACTTCCTCTTTGTTCTCCTCTTCATATTTATTTTCCTGTCCTTCATTCAACACAGGATGAGCTTCTTCTGATTCTTTTTCCTCAGATTGTGGAGGATCTTCAGAACATGAGTCATTTACAGTTCTGAAAGACTCCTCGGTTCGCTTTTCTTTCTCAGAACAAGAGCACTCAGGCTGGTTTTGTTTTTCACAATAAGAGTCCACAAGTTGGTTTTGTTTTTCAGAATCAGAGTCCTCAGTTTCCTTTTCTTTTTCAGAATAAGAGTCCTCTGGCTTGTTTTGCTTTTCATAATAAGAGTCCACAAGTTGGTTTTGTTTTTCAGAATCAGAGTCCTCAGTTTCCTTTTCTCTTACAGAATAAGAGTCCTCAGGCTGCTTTTCTTTTTCAGAATAAGAGTCCTCCGGCTTGTTTTGCTTTTCATAACAAGAGTCCACAAGTTGGTTTTGTTTTTCAGAACAAGAGTCTACTGGATGGTTTTGCCAAACAGAATAAGAGTCCTCCAGTTGGTTTCCACAAAAGGAGTCCTCAGTTTGTTTTTCACAACAAGAGTCCTTAGTTTCTTTTACAGGAAAAAAGTTGTCTGTTTTTTTCTGAAAATAACAGTCCTCATTTTGTTTAACAGAATACGAGTCTTTTTGTTTTTCAGAATACAAGTCCTTAGCTTGTGTTTGCGTTTCAGAAAAACAGCACTTAACTTGTACTTGTGTCATACTTTCTAAATTAGAGTTCTCAGATGTTTGCTTTGCAGTATTAAAGTTACCAGGCTGGATCTGATTTTCAGAAATAGAGTCCACAAATAGATTTTCAGAATAAGAGATTTCTAGTTTTGGTCGATGTTCAGAATAAGATTCCTCAAGTTCTATCTGATTTTCAGCATTAGAGTCCTCATGTTTCTTAGAATAAGAGTCCACATGTTGTTGCTTTTCAGAATAAAAGTCCACATGTTTTTTACAATAAGAGTCTTCCAGTTGTTTTTGATTATTAGAAGTATAGTCCAACTTTTGCTGTTTTTCAAACACATAACCCACATGTTGATGTTTTTCAGAATAAGAGTCTTCAGGTTGCTTTTCAGAATAAGAGTTTTCAGGTTGTTTTTCATTATCAAAAGTGTTTTCCAACTGTCTTTGATTTTTAGAAAAAAAATCAACACTTTTTTCAGAACAAGAGTCTTCAGGTTGCATCTGAGTTTCAGAATAAGAGTCCTCAAGGGGCTTTTGTTTTTCAAAATAAGAGTCCATATATTTGTCAGAACAAAAATCCTTGTGTTGCTTTTCAGAATTGGAATCTTCGGGTTGTGCTGGTTTTTCAGAATTATATTCCTCATGTGGTTTCTGATTTTCAGAATCATGTAAAGTTTCCGGCTCCCCAGGAAAAGCTTGTCCAGAATTTAACCTCTCTAACTCATTCAAGGGTCTATGAAGGGTCCCGATTTCAAAATAAGAGTCTTCAGACTGAGCATGGGATATACTATCAGAGTAGTCAGTGTTCTGTGTCTGATTTTCTGAAACTGAATCGGCCAGATTAGATTTTTTAATGGTTATATTTTCAAAATAACACTCAGTAGAATGTTCTCTTTCTACGAAACGTTTAAGCTGGAAGTCCTCGGTTTGTGTTGTTTGTCCCACATGTTCACAATAAGAGTTCTCCAGTTTTGTTTTTTCTGTGATATTTTCACAGTAAAAGCCTTCTGGGTGTTTATTTCCATTCATGTTTTTACAATAAGAGTGCTGCAGGTTTAATTTTTCCATTAAAGTTCCAGAATCCTCAGAGTACTTTTGTTGTTTGTTACTTTCAGAGTAAAAGTCTATATCTATGTACTCTTCAAATCCTGTCTCTTTCTTTTCAACTTCCTCTTCTTCCTTCTGACCAACTTTACTCACTTCCTCCTTCTCTACCAGACACTTAACCTCTTCTTCTACATCCTCTAACTGTGCTTCATTTCTCTCTCCTTCCTCACCCTCCTCCTCCTCATCTTTGTTTATATTCTTTGACTCCTTTTCTTCCTCCTGTCCCTGCTCCTCATCACAAACCTCTTCTTGCCCCTCCTTACCTTCTCCATCCAGCGTGCAGCTTTCAGGTTCAGGGGGCCCGTCATGGCTCCCTTCTGGGATGGTAGCTTTTGTTTGCTCCTTCACCTCAGGAGTTCTGTGGAGATCTCCAGATGAATCCTGGCTGAAGTTCTCCTCCAGGAGTTTGGAGCATTGCAGAGTGTGTGTGCTGACCTCAGAGCAGGACCAGGAGTGCGTATGACTGTTGGTGGTGGAAGAGTGTGCGGCAGCAGCAGGTGGTGTGCTGGTGTTTGGGGATGTTTCTGTGCTGGTGTGAGCC
>NW_015152495.1:40789-45132 GCF_000732505.1 Cyprinodon variegatus
GTGTGTGTACCTGTGTGTGTACCTGTGTGTGTACCTGTGTGTGTACCTGTGTGTGTACCGGTGTGTGTAGCGGTGTGTGTACCTGGGTGTGTACCTGTGTGTGTACCTGTTTGTGTACCGGTGTGTGTAGCGGTGTGTGGACCTGTGTGTGTACCTGTTTGTGTACCGGTGTGTGTAGCGGTGTGTGTACCTGGGTGTGTACCTGTGTGTGTACCTGTTTGTGTACCGGTGTGTGTACCTGGGTGTGTAGCAGTGTGTGTACCTGTGTGTGTACCGGTGTGTGTACCTGTGTGTGTAGCGGTGTGTGTGGTTGTCCTGGTTCTGTGCTGCAGGCTGATAGACTGGGTCAGGGATCCTTTCTGTGGGGAGAACCGAGGCAGCTCTGTCAGCTCCACATACTCCCCCTCAGAGTCTTCATCATCAACACTTGCTTTTGATTGGTCGGGTCTGATTGGGAGAGGGAGGAGCTTCACGTCCTTCTCTGAGGGGTTTGGATCATTCTTGTCCTTCACAGAGGACTCCCCCTCTGGGTTTGAGGTGGTCCGTGGCTGATTGATGAACTGAGGGTAAACCACGTCCTCCCAGGGGACCCTGAAGACGTCTCCGTGGACAGAGAGGATGCACCGCTCCAGCTTGGAGACCCCTCGTCGCTCTCTCTCCCTGTTCACAGAGTCCAGCCATGCCATGCTAAAGAGCGACGTCAGAGCCTCGACCGGCACCTCCTGCTGCTGGACATGACGACTGCCTGCAGAAACGCTGCACAGGAGCAGACGGGGGTTGGTGGAGATGCTGTTCCTGCAGGAGATGCTGTTCCTGCAGGAGGTGCTGTTCCTGCAGGAGGTGCTGTTCCTGCAGGAGGTGCTGTTCCTGCAGGAGGTGCTGTGTGCTGCAGAAGCAGCAGGAGAAACCAGCAGGTAAAAGTCTCCTGGATGGAGGAGGTGCTGGTCCAAAGGACAAAGCTGAACAACTATCTTCTCATGGATGCAGAGAGGCCAGCCTTCATGGCGGAACAGCAGACCAGAGAACGGAGACTGGAGGAGGAAACAGAAGAAAGATATTTAGTTAGAATGCTTCTATAAAAGAAAATAAATCTAGAAGCTGAAGGTTGTGCTGCCTGGATCTGTCTGATGGACGGACGGATACAGGAGGACAGCGTCTCCGAGCAACAACCAGTCTGACTTTATGCCTTCAATAAATTGACAGAGCAACACCAAGCAGAGTTGACCTTTGAAGTGGACATCTGTCCCCTGGGTGAGGACGCAGGTCATCTGAGGTCACCTCCACCATCTCTCAACATCTGGACTGAAATCTTTCTCCATTACACTTTAAAACTTTTCTAGCTCAGATGCAGACTTTGACAAAGCTGCTGGAATTCATGAACCTGCGTTGATCTAAGCAACCTTATTCTTTGTGTGTGTTGTCATCTATGTTCCTCAGGCAGCAGAAAGAAAACATGGCTGCTGCGTCTGTCTTCCTTTGCAGAAATGTTGTTTCTGCCAATAGGAGGCTTGTTTTCACTGACAGAAAGAGACGTGGTGCTCTCAGCCAGATTATTCTAACTTCTTGTATAAATGTGTTTTCTTTTCAGTCATCCTAAAATCAGAGTCAAAGTCAGGAAGATGAAACTTTCCTGATCAGTGAAATCCTGCCAGGCTCATAGTGAGCAGGGTGCAGCTAGTGTGCTGCTGGAAGTTACTCACAATCAGCTCTGTGATTAAACTTGGTGAGGACACCTGCAGTCTTTTACATTTTGCTGAAAATGAGCAGAAAACCTAAATCTGAAATCAAAATATCAATTTAATGTTTTGCTATTGAGAATAAAATACACTAATATCTATAATTACAGAAACACAAATGAATTTTAGTGCCTCATTTATATCCATCCATACAAATAGTTTTTCAAAAAGAGAAAATCAATCGTTCAGTTTGGTTTATAGATAATTTCCTGATTCCCATATTTTCTCAAACCCCTGAACTGATGGTTTGTTCTTTTCTTTCTTTTTTCTGTCTTTTTTCGGCATATCGACACATGGCGAGAAACTTAAAGCATGCTTTCCCACCGCCTGCCATCCATGGTCCATCAGTTCCAGGTCAGTTATCTGATGGTCGACATCCGTTCGGTCTAAGTTCCTCATCAGTCGTGGCGTCTAGCTGATCCTAAACCTCTGACTAACTTCTGAGTAACTTATCCAGAACTTCTCTCCAACATATCAGCGTATCTGCCGTGTTCCAGACGAGCGCTGAACGGAGGAGGAAACCGTCAGTTCTCCTCCAGACTTCATCTTCATAGAAAGTTCATCGTACGTCAGCGTTTTAGGAGATTCTGGGACGTCAGGCATACGCTGGATAAATCGGCAAGGTGTGACGGGAGCCTAAGTTTAGATTTCTCTTGTCTCACATATTTAGTTTTGCTATTTATTCGGTGAAAAAGGTTTTTACTCTGTTTCACCTGCAAGGCCACAGAATGTCTGAGTGTTTTGCATTTACATGGAATACTTATTCCATAACAAACCAAATTCTGTCTCAAGAATCGTTATTGTTTAACCAAAGTCTGAGTCATTTGTTTCGACTCTGACAGAATCTTCCGGCTTTTTCCTCGTTAAAAGCAAAGGAGAAAAACTCTGTCTAGATCAGAACAGGGCTGATTACTGCGTCATATGATCGACTGTTCTCTGTTTGCAAAGATATGAAAATAAAGTACAGACTGAGTGAAATCCATCGATCTCCGTTTGAATGGTTGAAGACTTTTTCCCCACTTCAGCTGCATATGTCAAACAGAAGCTGAATGCAGAGCAGCGTAGGAAGAAAACACCTTCAGCATCAACGCTAAACCTTCTATGATCAGAACCTGAGAGGCCTTAATCACCAACTGATCAATTCAGGGGGTGATGTAAACATCGCTAGTGACGGTCTGCTAAGCGACGCTAAACTACAAACACAAACTTTCCAATCAGGGTGAGAAAACTACGACTGGTCACTACCGTGTAACGGAGCACCATTAGACCTAAAGACGTGAGCAGACAGGAGGACACCCAGGACACTGGGACAGCTCTTCAGGAACTTACGCAGGCATCCTGCTGGAGGTTCTGCAGTAGGTTCTTTGCAGGAAGCAGGAAGTGGATGAGGTAGCGAAGGCCGTCTCCTCTGAAGCAGCTGTCCACTACGCTGAGGACCTGACACAGAAGGGTGGGAGACGTGGCGTGGAAGGGCGGGTAGAGGCCTGCCAGAGCTTTCTGGATGCAGCGATCCAAAGACTCAGAGTCCTGGAAGCAGACAGGGAGATAAACACGGGTTCAGTCGGACTCTGACTCCAAACACACCTGGTTTCAACTGGAATGGTCAGAGCATGCCCAAGGTGACCGCTTCTGATCAGAACCAACCAGCAGGTATCAGCTGGAACCCTGAGCTCCACCAGACCAGCCCCCCCCCCTGAACCAGAACATCTGCCCCCAGAGTTCAGAGCCATCGATGCAGCACACTCTCCTTTATTTCACCTTTACTGAGTCAATAAAGTTTAATTTACATAAACTTAAGCCTCTACATCACAAGATTAACTCCAACATTTGAAATAAGGTGGATAAGTAGGTCATTAAAACAGTCTGAACAAAAACACAACCTCGCTTCTCCAAGAAGATTAATGTGAAATATAGTTTAAAATAATTCTGAAATATAAAGCAGAGCTTCATCTGTTCTAAACGTCAATCATCTCCATCAACCAGCAGCTAGATCTGCTTACATAGAGACGAGTTCTTTCCTTAATCACAGAGAACACATAGACATACACGGCCACAGACACACACACCAGACACACACACCATAGACACACACACCATAGACATACACACCATAGACACACACGCCAGACACACACGCCATAGACACACACACCATAGACACACACACCACAGACATACACACCATAGACACAAAGTTAACTTAAATGAAAAGTTACTTCAGGAAAATGTAACCAGAATATACATTTTTACATAAATTGCTTGATCATCTATTAAAAACTGCTCAGTAGTTTATTTTCCTTTTTCTTCTTGTTAACAGCTTAACTTTTAATTTGATTATTTAATCTAGAATCTGCTGGTTTTCTGTGTCTTTCTTTGTTATGGAACAACGGAAGTATTTCTGTTTTATTCTATAACAAACCGGATAGTTTCTATCAATGAAAGGTCTACTGTGTGAACTCGTCTTAGCATCAAATTGAGGACATGTTTTTCCATCTCCGATGGATCGCTCCGATGCGATCGACCTGCCGCTCCGATGCTATCTACCTGCCGCTCCGATGCGATCTACCTGCCGCTCCGATGCTATCTACCTACCGCTCCGATGCGATC
>NW_015152495.1:47147-51780 GCF_000732505.1 Cyprinodon variegatus
AGGACATGTTTTTCCATCTCCGATGGATCGCTCCGATGCGATCGACCTACCGCTCCGATGCTATCTACCTGCCGCTCCGATGCGATCGACCTACCGCTCCGATGCTATCTACCTGCCGCTCCGATGCGATCTACGTGCCCGCTCCAATGCCACAGATCGCCCAAAGACTTTAAACTAATCCACCCGTCCCTTCAGATTCTGATAGATGGAGAACCTGATCAGAACCAGAACAGCAACAATGACCTCCTGCTTTCAGACAGTTTAGATCTTAAAGGTGTCTCCACATTTCTTTTACAAAACTAAGAGGCCTCTGTCATTACAGTTATGGTTGATGCAATTAAATAAACTGGTACCGGTTGTGCAGGTTTGAACAGATAATTAGCCGTCTGTCCCCGCAGGGCCATGATTCATCGTCCCATTGATGACAGAACCAGTTCCTGCAGGGTGTGGAGGAGCAGCAGGTCAGAACATCAGTCTGCAGGACATGAACTCTGGCTCCTGATTAGCTGAGAACCCGGGTCTCCGAGTCGGTTCCCTGAAAACAGCAGCCGTAATGCTGAAACCTCAGGAGACATGACCTCTGGGTCCTGATAGAGCCGAGAGGGAGGGGCCCAGCTGTCCCTGATCTGGGAGCAGCTACAGGCTAATGTGATTAGGAGGAGGAGACGCCTCCTGGATGGAAGGACTCTTTGAACAAACATGGCTGACACCCTCCTGGATAAATGAAAACATGTCAGTTTGATTAAATGGTTTGAAACGTTTCCAGTTTGCTAGCAGCATGGGGTCAACGTTTAGAAATAAAGAGGTAATGAGATCAGCAGCATCACCGACGCCTTCCTGCTGAAACGGAAGCAGAGAAGTTTCACCAACATTCTGATTCGCATGAATAGATTTTAAAACTGTTGGCTGATCTAAATAGTTAAAGATCCCCCCCCCCAGGTTCGCTCCTTCCTAGTCTGGTTTACAGAAACACAGAACCTGATTTCAGACAAGAAGTCTGACAGAACCTCTGCAGATGAAATGGGAGTTTAGAGTAAATGAAACGTGGCTGATTGATAAAAAGAAATATAAAAGTAGATAAATGGATTAGTAAAACAATTGATCGGTGCAGCCCCACATAAGAGAAGGATCCTTTGCTGCCTGCAGCAGTCGGACCGCTTCCTGTTCAGGCTGCTGAACCAAAGTTCCCCTCAGCAGCAATATCTTCCCAGAGGTGCAAACCTGTAGGACCATGAGAAGAAGCCCAGCTGTGTTCTTCATCCTGCCGCGGCCTGGACCACTGACCATAGATCTGCAGCAGCGTTTATACGGTGGTGGTTTAATACTGAGTCACCATTAAACCCAGTTTAACCTGCCGCACCAACCTGGACGTTACCGACCATCAGCCTGTTAACCGTCATCAGAACTCCAGCGCTGATGTTTGGAGCAATTACAGAAGAAGCTCATCAGTCAGTTTGTTTCTACGACGACTATTAGGGCCAGATTTATTTTTCTATTTCGAGAATAAAGTCATAAAATTATGAGAATAAAGTCGGAATTTTATGAGAATTTTATGACAACTCTTAGGAGAAGCATTTTCTTCCCTAAAATGAGGAATGTGGAGCGTCGTGTGAAGCTATACTTAATCGTCAAACTGGGCAGGAAGTCAAAGTGGACTCTGGCTGCTGATTGGTTGAGCTGCTCGGCCGTCATCTGCTGGGCGGAGCTCCAAGCTTTCTGAAACGAGTTGTTGTATGATGACTTTATTCTCAAAATAAAGAAATATTTAAAAATCTCTATCGTGGCCCTAACACTCTGTTGTAGTTTTATTTTATTCTCTTTGCGTTTTAAACTTAGAAAGTGTGGAAGTCCTGCTGCCAGTGGAGCAGCAGCAGGACTCACCTGCCAGGACTCTACCTGTAGCCAGAAGTTCCTGCAGGTGAAGAGCTTCCTCCTCTAATCACCCACTATTGTTCCCAAGCTTCCTAGGTTTGCTGCGGCATGCTGCAGCTCGTCTGCAGGAACTCCTGTTTTCCTCACGCGGATCAGCGTTTCATCTTCCGTTATCACATTCCGGGGATGACGGGCAGGAATGAGAGCGGAGGCACGCCTTCCGCCTGCTGCAGGCCAGGAAAGGTTGCTTCCACAGCAACTGTTGCTGACAGAGCGGCTGTTAGGAACCAGTCTGCTGCTCAGGAACACGGAGGCTTGGAGAAGGCCTACTGTAATCAGACAACTGGAACCATGGCTGAGCAGCTTCAGGAAAGATGCGAGCTGATTCCCGTCCAGAGCCTGGTCTAACGGAGGGGTGTGAGGACGCCAAGGCGTGACATGTGACTGGATGAGAGATGAGATGTAACCCTAACCCTGGGAATAAAAACACGCTAAATCCAGACAGTTTAGAGAGTTTGTTTTTCCCATAGCCTCACTAGCGTCAGCAGCTTCAGCAGGTTTTGGGTGGCGTTAGCTGACGCGGCGCTGCGGCGCTGCGGCCAAACGATTGATTAGGAGGACAGACGGTGGAGCAACCAAAGGTTTCCCTTTGATCCAGGCGGATCCTGCTGGAGCCTCAAACAGTGACTGGTTACTGTTTGTTCCTGCAGCAGCTGGGATGTTCTCAGTTCTGGTAGAATGAGGCTTCCTGACCCCGAAACCCCCCCCCAGCTGAACCTCCATCTTTTATGATGATTCTCAGTCATCCAGGTCAGAGTCATTGCAAAAAAAAAAAAAAGTTAAAATCAATCCTCTGGACTTTGAAGACGTTTCTCTTCCATCCAGGAAGATTTTTCAATCCAAAATGTCAGAAATAGCGTTTAGTTCCAGGTTTTATCCAGCAGCCCAACAAAGCCTGGTTTTAGTTTAGAAAACATGCAAATAGAAACGGATGAACGGGTCCCCCCCTTTGGAATGGGGGTCGTTTGGCTTCTTTGTTAGCCTGCAATGCCCCATACCTGTCTATGTCTCTGAAAGGGGGGTCGTTAGAGGGAATAGTTGTCCTGGCTGAATAGGTGAGGTCTTCTGTTCTCCTGTAAAGGGGTGGGGGGGTTGCCACCCCATCTTTCACACTTAAACATGCACAGATCTAGAGTGGGTAGATGTAAACAGACTGGAAGCAGTGCCATCCTCTCTGGATGCGTCTTCATTAGAACCTCTTTGCTGTTGTTTGTGTGTTTGAGACCAAACACTGTGAAACAAAGATGTCTGACATGAGTGGCGCCGGAGGATCAGAGGAGGAGACACAGCGCTTCATGACGGCTGAGAAAATAAGGAGGTTTCCAGGCTGGAGTCTCTG
The DNA here is from genome assembly GCF_000732505.1 of Cyprinodon variegatus. Classification (NCBI taxonomy): domain Eukaryota; kingdom Metazoa; phylum Chordata; class Actinopteri; order Cyprinodontiformes; family Cyprinodontidae; genus Cyprinodon; species Cyprinodon variegatus. The sequence continues at coordinate 50,419 of NW_015152495.1, forward strand.
TGACGAAGTGATGATCCATTTGATTCCTGAATGACTCCTTCAGCTGCTGCTCAGGTTTACCACAAACGGAGCTCAGTTATTTAGTCCTGTTAGGAGTTCCTGCAGGAAGGTCCCTGTTCAAATAAGTCCCCAGGACTCCCTTTAAAAATGTCCTTTATTGGACCCCAAACTGATACCTGGGGTTTAATTCTGGACAACCTTCTTCAGACGGAGGCTTTTTCCAACCTGCTGGAATTGTCTATTTAAACGGACCATCAGCAGCTTCAGTGGCTGTGGGGAGAGACAGGACTTCCAAAGTCTCTGTCCAGCTGCTGGTGAACAGCAGCGCTCACTGATGGAGCAGAAACATTAAAGGCAGATCTATCATGATAGAACTAATCAGACCAGCAGGGCTGCTCTGCCCGTTAGAACTAAGCTTCATTCACTCTGAGTGGATCAAGTGAAGATGATTGGGAGGTCTGGGTCCCACTGAAGTAGGTCAGAGGGGGAACCGGTGTTAAATTCCAGTGTGGGGGAGTTTTCCCACATGAGCCACAGTGGGGCTGTCAGGCTTCATGTTTCAGGAAGAATCCTGAGGATCTTTGTGCTGCTGTCGCAGGTCCGATCCGTTCCAGCAACACCGCAGTCAGCACCCTGGACAAAGACACTTCCTGCCTCTGAATGGATGAAAGCCTGCTGCAGGTCCAGACCAGAGACATGTGACCCGACGGACGGGCAGCATGAAGACCACTTCCAGAAGTCTCCAGAGCGTGTTAAACATGATCCACATGGTGAGGCCCCCGGCAGCTGCAGGAGAAACCAGCCTGCGCTGGAATTACCGGAACCACAGAGGCGCTGGTTGGAGTAACAGCGGCAGGTCCGTGACGAAGCCTCCATCCATCAGACCGAACCAAACACCTGAACATTCCTGCAGCGCCTCAACAAGCCTCAACAGCTCTGATTTACAGACACAGACTGAGAGCCTGAACACATCCTGCTCTCAGGTTAGACTGCCAGCACTCCACAGATTCCAGGTTCACTTTATTCCCAGTCAGTAAAGAATCATTCCAAGTCCTTAATCTAGTCAGGTCTGGATCATCAGGCTTATAGGTTCACTTTATTCCCAGTCAGTAAAGAATCATTCCAAGTCCTTAATCTAGTCAGGTCTGGATCATCAGGTTAATTAATCCAGTCAGTTCTGGATCAAAGTCATTAATCGAGTCAGTTCTGGATCATCAGGCTTATTAATCCAGTCAGTTCTGGATCATCAGGTTTATTAATCCAGTCAGTTCTGGATCATCAGGCTTATTAATCCAGTCAGTTCTGGATCATCAGGCTTATTAATCCAGTCAGTTCTGGATCATCAGGCTTATTAATCCAGTC
>NW_015152495.1:54408-56563 GCF_000732505.1 Cyprinodon variegatus
CTGGATCCAGATTTATTGTTGATTCTGTTCATGGTGGAGAATCCTGCTTCACAGCAGCAGGTTGAGCCAAACATCCTCTAAATGTGCAGGGTCATCTTTGAGCACGCCATTTCACTTTTCTTTCACCAGTTCACCGCAGTTCTTCCAGCAGTCCACACTTTCTCTTAGACTGAGAGGTAAGGCCTTCTCACAGGACTATAAGAAAGAATTGACTGTTAATAAATACACATATTGAGGCTTCGTGTTTTGCCTTTTATAAACGATGTAAAAAGGATAAATAATCTAAAACATCCAGCAGGAAATTCAATCTGACAACGAAACAACGTGAAGCTTCACAAGTTCAGACCAGCAACAGCTTTACTGTAACATAAAAAGTTTAATGCTGATTCTTCCCAAATTCCCTGTTATGGTTCTGTATCTTTAAAAGTATAGAATTAATATTAAGTTTATGTCCAAATCTAAATCTAGTTCTTAATCTCTCCTGCTCTTTTTAATCTTATAAATCATCTCCTTTTCTTCCCTCATCCATCCTTCAGTCTCTGATGATCGTCCTTCTCTCTTATTTATTGTCACCTATAGAATAACGAGTCACCAGGGGTGAAAATATCGAGTCACATTAATGACTATAATCGAGTTAACACGATTAATAACATTTAAACAATATTAATCTTTCTCTGCTGCTTGCAGTTATAATTCATTCAGTTAACCTGCAGTCCAGCTTCTAAATGAGNGTTGTTGTACCACAGAGCAGTTTTCTAACAGCCTTTATTATCATTCGGGTGTTTTGGAATCTGAACCAGCTGCTGAAAATATACAGTTCAAATAAAAACCAAATGTGTGATGTCATCCTTTCTGCTCCAGGGAACGAATACGAAACACGTCATAGTTTGAATCAATATCACTGAAGAACAAGCTAATGGCCGTACGGACCAACCCAGTCTCCCATCCCTTATGAGCTGCAGCATCTTGGTTTCAAATATCTATATTAGTTATGTAGATCAAGCACAGGAGAAGGCAGAATATGAACAGTTTGGCGTCTTTCCAGTCGTGGTGCTGCAGAGATTAGCTTCTGACTGTAATTCACTGTTCTGAACCAACTGGCCTGAATCAGAGCTGCTGAGACCCAGCAGAACTCTGCAGAACCCATGGATCCCTATCAGTCTGGTTTAGCTTCACCAGTCCAGGAGGTTCTGTGGCCTCAGACCGGGTCAGGCTGAACTACAGTAACCCACCCCAGCATCATGGTGGCACAATATGAAACACGCCAACATCACAGATGTTATCACAGCAATGGCTGGAAGCTTCCTGAGTGTCAACAAACAGAACCAGCTCCACGTCTTCACCGTGTTCATTCAGCGATTAAACGGGTCAGATCCAGACCCGGTCAGCAGACCTGACAGAACCTGTTCAGAACACAATCAGCAGCTTCCCAGATTCTGGTTCTTAGACTTGAAGCAGTTGGTCGGTACCATCAGCCGGCCACCGACCCGTCCCTCATTACAGCAGAACCAAACCCAAAGACGTGTGACTCAGGGCCAAACCATCCACCCTCCCATTGGACAGTTGGATCTATGACTCAGCTGCCATCGACCAATCACAGCGGCTCCTTGTCTCCAGACCTTCTTCCCTGTGCTGCCATTAACAGAAATGATTCTTTAAAAACATTCAGACAGGAATATTTCTCTGCTGGTTCTGGTTTTTATGGAATCAGTAGGAACCAGTGACCGTAAGATGAACCCATATCAGTTCTGGTTCCGACTGCGGCTCCTTCAGCAGGGTTTCATCATACTGTAGCACACCCAGTTTACCTGACATCCCCATGGTAACTGCTTGCCCTGTTCAGGTGTGTGAGTGTAATCATCTGAGTCACTGTTTTCACTTCTTCTGTTTATGAAACAAAGACTCACTTCAGGTTTCAGAGTCACTTTTGAGTCCAGGTTCTGATTCTGAGGACCGGTGGCGGCTAATGTCTTTCCCTAAAAATAAATTTAATATTTATCCCTTAGACCAGGGGTCACCAATTCAAAACCAGTGACGTCCAAATAAAGAAAATCAACAAACTTTTTTAATTATAATCTGTCTTAATGTTGGCAGTGGGCTTTAGGCTGCCCTGCAAGGCTTTAAACCTGGGTTTAACCGGAGACTAAGCCATTCT
>NW_015152496.1:0-1161 GCF_000732505.1 Cyprinodon variegatus
GAAAACATTCAGCTCAAAAAGTGATAAACGAGGCGAGAAAAAGGTTCTGCTTTATTTTTATCAGAGATAAAAACAAAAAATAAATAAATGTTTTACAAACCAAAAACTATCATGGAAATGATATGGAAAGGCCACAAATTCGATAAACCGTCAATTTGTAAATGTGACAGTTTAAAGTAATATTAGTTGCATACATCAAACTAATAAAACTAAATTTACCCTGAAAAAGAAATAAATATTTTATTACATTTTTGTGTTTTTATTAAATGTGTATTCTTTTATTTTATGGCAAAATGTCAAAGAGTATTTCCAAAAAAAGTAAAAAAAAAAAAAAAAAAAATCCACTGGACTTTGTTTCCAAGTTTGCTTCCTGGATGGGAAGCAAAATATGAATTTAAAATGTCCGGATGGCAAAGAGTGATTTATTTTATGTCTGCCTTCCAAATCGGTTCTTATTACAAACTGTCAGTCAGTGTTTAAAGTCATAAATGGATCTGCAGCTAACTATTAATATGTTGAGTACAAACTGTAGACTTTTTCATATTTTAACAAATAATTGTTTCAAATATTTATTAGATTCAATTATTTAATTACATAGTTTATTCCTCAATAAAGACTTTAGTTTAAATACATATTTCAAATGTAATCAAACTTCTAACATAGAATGAATTAATATTAAAACGAGACGGGGTTCCATTTCCAAATAAACCGTCTGCAAAATATTCCCGATAGAATTACTTAAAATACTTCCTGCAACAACAGTCTCTATTATATCAGGTCTAATCCAGCATTATTAGAATAATATTAGAATAAGCTAATAAGAGACCAGATTTGCATGAATCAAGATGCGATTTTTTATTTGACTCAGCTTAATTAAAGGAAAAATCCGATCAGCAAGGAATAACCAATGGATCATTATTTATACTTAAAGCTAATAAGTTTGCGGGGATTTTGTGATTGTGGCGTTAGTCAGTAATAAAATAAAATAATACATTTTGTCGCCATCACCTGGAGTCTGGGAGCGGCCATTTTTGCCCAAATATAGTAGCCCCTCCCTCCTGCCATCTTCCAGCAGTGACATCACGGTGCGGTAAGCCTAGCGCCATTCTCCCCGCTTTCCAAGCTAAATCAATGGGAACTACTAGACACATCTGCAATCAA
>NW_015152496.1:3449-8284 GCF_000732505.1 Cyprinodon variegatus
ATCACTGTGAACGTACTAGTTTTAGGTATAAATAATGATACCGAACCTTTCCTTTAAAGAAATGTTGCATGATAAAAAATAGGCAGCAGCCTAAAAAGAAAGATGCAGGAGCAGCTATCGTCTCAAAGCACATTTCTAATCAACATGTTGGCCTCACATCACCTCTGCTGCCAGCAGCAGCTCTGACTCATCTTTACACACTCAGAAAAGCTGCTGCCCGCTCACTCGCAGCGATCATTGGCTGACGACTTATTAATAACCTGAATCCAGAAACACTTTTCACCTCATTTCCTCTGGTAATCATATTACTCACTGACAGAAAGGGGGATTTATATTGCTTTAGCTAAAAGGGGAAGACAGGAAAAGAAAAAAAGGATACAGTACAGCAGATTATTGAACTGAGGGGGTTTTCTTCAGTCTAAGAGGGAAATTCCTCCCACGTCACTCAGAGCATCCGTGTCTGAGAACATCCTGCTTATGAAAAACCCGGCAGAGCCTTGATCGGATTCAGACAGCTCCAGGTATCGTCATATGACACCGATAAATCGCACCAATCCGACCAACAGAACCAGTCAGTGGGCTGAGAATCTCTAAATACTGATCCCTGCAGAATATTTGGCCGACGCTTCAGACATTTCATAACATGTTGGCATGACGATAACATCCCAGAAGAGAAAAACCTGGCAAACGGCAAACATAACATCCACCAAGGAAAGTCCTGATAGATGTTAATAATCCACTTTAGACAGAAAAATATATTTCGACTCAAGTGACTCCTGAATATTACTGCAAAGCTATTTTATCGCAACCCTAATGCAGACAAGATCATGATTACACAGAAAAGCCCAAATCTAAGATGCTCACAAGAACATATTATATTACCAAAAAAATAAATAAAAGCACCCTTTCATCAAACTCGAAACCCCGCCCATAATCCAAAGCGACATGTGAAGTCGCCCCTTCCAGCTTTAACATGTTCAAAAACTCACCAAACTTGGAAGTAAAGTGTCTCCCTGTGGAAATGTACATATTTTAATATAATTCTAAATATGGGCGTGGTCAAATGGCGCAATGGCGCCCCCTGAAGTCAGATGGGGAAAACCGTAAAACACAGTGATTTAAAATTTGGCACGTAGGTAGATTTTGCAAAATCATGAAAAAAAGTCTCTTGGAGGTATGCTGTAAAACCAACAGGAAGTCAGCCATTTAGGGTCAAAGGTCGATTTTTGGCCATTTTTCAATTTATCAATATTAAGCGCCGTACTTAATGGTAAAAAAGTCTTTCAAAAACAATTTTTTTAATTGTCGTATTCCTCGTGTTAGATTGGTAAGATGAGAGCAAACAATTCACCCTATTGGGGGGGGGTTCTTTCAGCGGGACATTGTTACACTTGGCAAAGATGATTTTAGCCGACATGTTGCTGATCCCACACGAAAAAAAACAAAACAAAAAGGAAAATTTGGATTTATGACATCACTGATCACAAAATTCTATAGTATTTGCATTATTTGTTTCTGCATCATGTAGCCTCAATGAGCACCCCAACTAATATTCAGTTCATTAACTTTCAATAACTATTAATGCTATTATCAAGATTCTGCATGATTTTTCCAGTATAATTGATGACTTGTCTTGCAGAGGAGACAAAGTTAATTTCATTTAGTTGATTTCATGGCACAGACCTAGAAAAAAACTCTACAGCTGCTTTGGACGTGTGTTTGATGTCTGTGGGTGTGTGTTTTATCGTAGTTCTTTTGAAACACCCATTTGAGTCGATCAGACAAAAACTATAAGATTTAAATAGCAGGAATTTTTTTAGAATGAGGAATTATCTACTATGGAACTATTGTGGCACTATGTTTCTTATTCTTCATTCCAAATATTCAGTTATCTAACCTATTATCTACATTTATGCTGCTATATGTTTACGCTGCTGGAGGACCTAGTGACCACTTTTCCCTCATTCTATCTCTATCATAGTAGCTCCATCTGGTCTGTTCCTGTTTGGCTGTGACTCCATCCTGGAGAGAAATATCAGCTGTGCTGCTGCCATCAACACCTTTGTTTCTAGATGTTGGAGCTTGGCCTGTTTTCCAGTGTAGTCCTGTTTCTCTGACTGTGACTAACTGGATGTGCTCTCTTCATCCTCTGACATGGGAGCTGGCTCGGAGCTCGTCTGCCTGGCTGTGTGTTTCCTGGACGGGGCCGCCTGTGGAGCTGGTTGACAGTTGCCTTTTGTATCTATGCTTCTTTTTCTATGTCTGCTTCTGTCTCCTTGAACCCCAGTGGGCCTCAGCAGATGGCCGCTCACACTGAGCCTGGTTCTGCTGGAGGTTTCTTCCTGTTCAAAGGGAGTTTTTCCTCTCCACTGTCGCTACAAGCATGCTTAGTGTGAGGGATTGCTGAAGAGTCAACAACTATATGCAAGTGAATTTTTGACTGGATGCAATCAATTTTTTTTTTTTTGTCAAATCTTTTAAGTAGTCTGGTTGAATTGTCTCTATAAAGTGCCCTGAGAAGAACTGTTGTGAATTAGTGCTAAATAAACTGAATTGCATTTAATTAATCAAAGTTAGCAAAACTCATCTAGTGAAATATGAATCTAGATCCATTCATGGTAATATAAAACTCTCTGTAAGAGCAGTGGCATTTTCAGCTGATGCAATACAGCAGCCTCATGCAGAGCCAAAAAGATTAAAAGAAACAGGAAGTAGAAATCCAACAATTCTCCTTTGAACTTCCCAAAATCAAATGTTGGCATGATTATTCAAATCTTTCCCAATAATAGTTCATCCCTATCAAAGACGAGGGGAGATTTACCATTAGGCAATACTAGACAATTGCCCCAGGTTCCTGGGGGCCCCATAAAACTCTGTTTCCATGTATGGTTAATACAACTATTCCTTATTAGTGCACATTAATTATGTTTTTGATTTAAAAAAAAAACGTTTCACTAAGATGCCATCAGAACGCTGATAATATTAAGTGTTTCTTTCATTCCTTTAGAGACAGCGTGAAAAGTCAGCTGAGTACAAAACATAGAGAGGAAAACAAGAAGAAAAGGGACAAGAAGAGAGGGACACAACCTAGAACAGATAATGGATGTCTATTCTATTAACATTTCTCTATCCGTAGAATGGCGCCGTTTTATGTGCCTGTCTTCTAAATTCAGAGGGCCCCCTGCCTGTCTATGCCTAGGGCCCCAAATTTGCTATATCCGCCCCTGGAAAGGACCATGAGGTTCCATTCTTCTCCATCTACATCCTTGGCTACAGCCTATCAGAAAGGGTTTTACGGAGGTCAATAAAAAGGAAAAAATACTAGATATTTTAAGAGAAAAACAAAAAAAACAACAAGCAGTAACATATTTTGTGTTTTTTAATAAACTTGTTTACTCCAAAAATCAATTTATCCTGCTACTCTAAAAGGATGTTTGGGGCAAAACATTGAAACGATCCTGTACCAATCATACAAAAAAATTCAGATTACAAACAAAAAATTTCAGATTCTAATTCCTAATTTTTTATGAAGAATGAAAGGTTAAAATTCAAAACTATTAAAGCAAACTTCTGCGTCTGGGAGCAATAAAAACTTTATAATCTGTTGACCTACAGACAATCAGACTGATGCAGGTGAAAGAACAGCATTGCTTATGTTCCTCCAATGAATAAGCAGCTTCTGCCTCGACAGTTTTTTCTGTTAAAATGTTTGTTTGTTAAAACGCGTTGAGTCCAGTTTATGCTCAGCGAGCTGCTGAAGGATCTCAGTGGAGCGGAAGCAGTCGGCTCCTGCTAGCAGCTTGATGTTGTCTGCAGCAGGATAAGCAGTGACGTCTCCTGCAGAGCGTGTGAATCGGGCGAGCCAATGTTGACATAACTTCTAGCTGCTTTGGGAAGCCGCCAGATCAACCTCTGGAATTCAGAGCCACGGCGGCCCCCGTCGCTCCATCAATGATTCATAAAACAAGGAAGTCTTCAATTACAGCTCCAGAATCAAAACATCCGACCTTAAAAAAAAACCTACCGAAGAATTGATAAATACAATTACATCAATAATTTAAACAATAAGCAATGTTTTCAGCTCCTTGATCAGTAAACAGAAAACTACCATTTATATTATGACCAGTGGCGGCTGGCCAATAGAGGGCGCTAAGGCGCCACCCCACCCACCCAATCACCCTGATTAAGACATTAAAAAATATATATACATTTTCTTTTTATAATTTAATTTTAAATTTAAATTATTTCTAAATATATTAATATAAATCATTTAGATGTGCAAGATCAATATTTAATCTGTAATAACCAGTAAAGGGTCACTCCATTTTTCATTGGATTGGTGACGTATTTCCGCCCCAGGGTCAACCTGGCTATAAAATATTTATAGAGCTAAAAAAAAAAAAAAGATTTTAGTGCAATTAAAAATAAAATAAAATGTACTTTGTAATAAAAATAAACAGAGATAACATTATAATAACTGTATAATTCCAATATTTCAGTCTGGCATAAAAAATGACAAACCATGAAAGGAAGTCATAACACTTAGAAAGTAATGTGTGTTGATAAAGCAGAAAGGCGTCAGCGTTGAGGATAACAGGAGCGTCTTTAGAGTAGAGATGTTTTTTACAGACGTGGTCGATAAAGTCTTTGTTCCGAAACAGGAACATTCAACCTTTGACTTGGAGAGTGTTTTCCACTACGAACGCCACCATTAAATCACTGCACGTTTCTCAATCTCTGTACTTCTGCGTTCATGTCATCCTGAAACAACAGCCACTGCTAAAAATAGCCCGTCTGCAGCGGCCGGGTTTAATGTTAGCCCGTCTGCAGCGGCC
>NW_015152496.1:9520-11141 GCF_000732505.1 Cyprinodon variegatus
AAGAGACTTGGCGATGTCACGAGTCCGTACTCACGTTCTAGTGAACTGAGAAACGGTCAATGTCTCTCCTCTCAGTCGGCCATTTTTACACCTTACCTATGCGTTTCTCAGCTCCCTGCTCTGCCTGCTGTGAAAATCTTTCCCTGCTGCATAGCGAGCTTATAAATAGTCACTTTGACTGAAATTGTAGAAACGTGCAGCGTAATTGCAAGTAATTTAAAGAAAGTAAAAAAGTAATTAGAATACTTTTTCGATTAAAAACTGCTGCAGTTAGTGACATCGTGCAACGCTGGCTAGCTAAAAGCATCTACCTATTTTAGCCTCCCTATAAAAAATCTGTCCCTTTGAAAATAGCATAATCTATACAATTACGCTTTTATAGGGGAGGGTGAGCCACACGTTACCTCTATTTTTTCTGTTAATCAGCCGACTGCATATTTGCATCCTGCACAGACGGCTCGGCTACTAAACCTAGTTAACCATTAATGTTCAATTCAGTGCTGTGCATCAGAATCCTAATAAATGATTGAAAAATTACTGCTGGTTAACAGCATGAAGTAGACACCATTTAGGTTGAGAAAGACGAGAGTAAAGAAGAGAAAGTGCAGATTAAAGTCCAGAGTGACTCACTGAGAGATAAGGCCAAGCAGTCCTGAACGGGAGGAATGAAAGAAATGCTGTCTGCGCAGTAAACCAGCTGAGTCACCTTTATTCTTTCAGCTCTGGGCAGCTGCTAATGCGGCCCATTCACAGGCGGCTTATAGAAACAAGGCAAGCTGGGAGATAACAGAGGAAACCACACGCATTCTTTCAGCCCTCCTCCACTCATCAGATCTCTTTGTTTCATTAACTCCATGTGGCTTTCTCCTGACATGGCCATGAAACTTTATTCTTTTGTTGCCAAAACGCAGCTTCAAAGCATCTTTCTGTGATCTCAGACCTGCCCTCCTCTAACCCCCGAGAGCAGCGCATGCACCCGCTTTTATTTTAGACCGTGCCAAGTGCACCCGGCCAGCCTCGTCACTCTCTGGCTGTTACTATGGCGATGCTGGCGAGCCTAAACAGAAGCGGAGCAGAAAAATAAGCAGCCTCGGACAAGAGCTAGAGGCTGAGTTCTGACGGCCAAATCTGGTTTGGCAGCTAAGGCCAGAGCCATCTCTCTGTGCGTGAGTGTGTTTAATCTGCTAGCCGGAGGTGTTTATTCTCCAGCAAATATTGATTCAGAGGAATAACAGAACTAATGTCACCCGTTTAGCAGGAAGAGGGGAGAATTCAGTACTTCTGCAAAGAAAGAGACCTTGTCCAGCTTAGAACAGAGAGGAGCCTGAGGAGCATTCCTGTTAGAGGCTATTCCTGTTGGAGGCTATTCCTGTTAGAGGCTACTTCTGTTAGAGGCTATTCCTGTTAGAGGCTATTCCTGTTAGAGGCTATTATAGAGGAAGGAGCAGAGTTGATCCATGCATGAAGTGTGGTGAGACTAGATAGATCAACCATAAACAAAGAAAAATTGAACCCAGAATAATAGAAAGACAGAAAAAAATCGACTGTTGATGATTTATCTTTAAACCAATGGGTTTAAGAAAAGAAATAAAACATAATTATTAATAATTAGATGCACTAG
>NW_015152496.1:13531-15271 GCF_000732505.1 Cyprinodon variegatus
TCGGGATGATCTGGTGAACTGGAAAGTGACCTGAGATGACATGATGGGAATTGGAGCTATAGAAATAAACTGAATGGAACTGAACTGGTGTCACATTGAACTATGAAAGCCCAAGAAGTGGAGCGCTGGAAAACAAGATCTGGATTTTACCAAAGTTAAATCTTCATAAATCAAAAACTTTATCAATGAATATCCCAGCTCTAGTTTCCATGTTACACACCTGAGAAACAACAGCAAAATGGTGAATGAATAAAGGTTTAGAGGTTCCTTTAATTCAAGCTAAACACGGTTTATTTGCCGTCATCCATGATGCTGCCTTTTTCTTTCCATCCAGCTCTCAGTTTGAGCTCCACACGTCTGGATCATTTTCTAAAATCCTTCATCCCTCTAAAAATCTGCCAAACTGGCACATAAGTTCTTAAGCTGCAGTAAAACCTTGAGGAAAAAAAAAAAAAGAAACAAAAGCAAAACAAAAACACGTGAGAACAGAGAGAGGCCGTCACAGGGAACAAATACTCGGGTTTTTCCTTTCAGATATTACTGCTGCAAACTACAGTTTAAAAAAAAAATGTTTCTCAACTTTGTTTGGTTTTATTATTGAGAACGAAACCAGTGAACGTTTAGTGAACAATGAAGAACAGGTGAGAGGAACGGGTCCGACGGCATAGCAGTAACAAGTCCTGTTTGACAGGAAGACGCAGCTACAGGAGCCTGAGCAGGTGGGCGCGGCGCAGGAAACAATGAACAAGCAGCCTGCACCATTGTCTCCATTTCTCTTCACTTTTCTCCAGTGGGATCAGCTCTTAGAATAAAACACTGATTGTAGGGATAACAACATGCGACTACGGTCACTAAATCCCTCCGAGGATTTGATCCCCTTTAATCCTCGCTGCCACTTTTACTGACAGTATGAGCCTTTGGTGGGAAACTAGCCGTCCTCTGAATCTAGAACACAGAAATCATTCCTGACGATTATTTTCCATCTTCTATATCAGGGGTAATCGATTAAAAATCATCCGAATAAAGAAAATCATCAACCAGTATATGGAGGAGAAAAAGTGCCAAAATTAAATAAATAAATACAGCATTAAATAAATAATCAAATGTGGAATTAAAAAAAAATAATGTGTCAATTATTAATTAAAACCACGTCACTAATATAAAGTGCCACAATTAAATAAATAAATACAGCGATAAACAATTAATTAAATATGTAATTCATTAAATATATAAATGTGTCATTAATTTAATAAAATACGTCTTCATTTTATTAAAAAAATATATCTAATTATTTCAGTGTGCATTTAATTATTTCATGGTCCTGTGTCGCCGTGCATCGAAACCATTAAAAGAATCTGTCAAACTCACCCATCAAAGTCAGGGGGCGGGGTTAAGGCCAATCGAGTCTCTGTAATCGATTTGCTTCGCCTTAATGTGCAGGGTGACCAATCAGGTGATAGATAACCGCCCCCTAACTTTGATGGGTGAGTTTGACAGATTCTTTTAATGGTTTATAGGAATCTTCAAATGTGCATATTAACTATACCAGGTTCAATAATGCAGAACTGAAAACATTGTTAATCTTGAGAGAGCTGCACTTCTGTAACTCACTGAGGAACTTAGACACCAACTGTTCATTCAATGAAATACCTAGAAACCTGCCACCATAGAAAGATTCCTTTATCCTGTTTCTGTCATTTCATCAATGCAATCAAACCTAAAGCGCGCGGTGAAGCGGCG
>NW_015152496.1:16965-19896 GCF_000732505.1 Cyprinodon variegatus
ATGAGCTTTTGTTTCATATTTTAAGAGATGTGTATAAAAAGCATTGTACGTCTTCAATGTTTCTTTGTTTTTGCTTTTTTTTTTTCCCCCCCGCATTTTATCGTCATTACAGTCTCCCAAGTAAAAAAGCAAAGAAATCCACTCTCTGCATTTAACCCGTCTCCTTGGGGAGCAGTGTGGGGTTAAGGGTCTTGCTCAGGGACCCAGAGTGGCAGTCTGCATGAGTTCTTTGGGAGGGCCAGTAACACATTGGTGGAAAATTATGGAATTAGGCCACTTTTTCCGTCCCTGAGGGTCCCTGCTGACGCTATTTCATTAATGGAAGGTGATTAAAACAAGAGAGCTAGTCTCTAAAACAGACATGGCTACGGCTTGATGCTAACATGTTTGTTATCTGGCAGAATTCTGATTTTTTCCCCATATTAAACTGAATTTATATTTAAAAAACATAACTTTTTTACTTTTTTTTCAGTGGCCCTAATCCTCTTGTGTAGGAAAGGTCCCGTCCCTTGGAAATGTCGCCTATTCAGGGAATAAGGCTGAATGTGGGTCCAGGCTGTGGAGGAGGTCGGCTTTGATCTTCCCGTATCAGACGACAGAAATGGCAGCAGTGAGCACTGAAGGCGAGAGTGACCAGATGGTGACCGCAGACTTCACAAGAAAACTTCACCTCAGAGTCACGCAGAGCGAAAACATCAGGAGAATTTTTAAATCCTTTCTGCATCAAATCCATTGAGTTTAGAGTTACAATGAAAAAAATAGTGGAGAACAAAATCTCTTCCTAATTGATATTTAAGGGGAACGCCATTTTTTTTTTTTTTTTTTTCCATTGGGTCCTTGATTTTAAATTATTCCATCATGTTCTACTCACCCATATGAGTTTTGTGTCATTTGGAGCCGTTCTGAAGATATTCCGCCGTTATATTTTTTATATTTATATTTTTTTAAAACAAAGCGGCGCGTGTATGACGTCATCCGTGTGGCGGACTGGAGTTGTGACAGTCAGCCCGGGTCACAGGCGGCTACGCTCTACCCCTTCTATTCATTCTAGCTAATCTGAATCACTTCACTGCAAAAACAATCTAGAAAATAAGTAAAGATTACTTCAATTAAGTGTATTTACCCTTAATTTGATTACCGGTAGGTAAGTAAGAGGATTTGCCAATGGAATGAGTATTTTTACTCTTAAAATAAGATAATTAGATAAAATGCAATTGAAATAAGACATTCACTACAAAAAATTTAAACTCAATAAGTAATTTTTTCTTAAAATAATAGCATTTTTTCTTGTACTGAGGAGGTAAGTGAGACACTTTGCCAATGGAACAAGACAATTTACATTTAAATAAGAAAAAAATATTTTATTGTCTTATTTCAGGTGCATATTATCTAATTATCTTATTATAAAAGTAAAAATACGCAAATCATCTGATTTACCTGCTCAAATTAAGAATAAAAACACAAAATGTAAGAATTTTTTTACTTATTTCTAGATTGTTTTTGTAGTGTTGCAGTTGTTTTTTCTTAATTTAAATCAAAATCATCTTGTTCCATTGGCAAAGTGTCTCACTTACCTCCTCAATCCAAGAAAAAATGCACTTATTTTAAGAAAAAAATGACTTATTAAGATTTACATTTTTTGCAGTGGAGAGCGAGATCATCTGTGGTAGCAGCACTACACTGCAAAAAATGTAAATCTAAATAAGTCATTTTTTTCTTAAAATAAGTGCATTTTATCCTGATTTGAGGAGATAAATGAGACACTTTGCCAATGGAACGAGACAATTTACATTTGAAATAAGAAACAATCGCATTGTCTTATTTCAAGTGCATATTATCTAATTAACTTATTTTAAGTTTAAAAATACTCATTCCATTGGCAAACTATCTTATTTACCTGCTCAAATTAAGGGTAAAGACACTTGATTTAAGAATTTTTTACTTAATTGCAGATTGTTTTTGCAGTGTAGACATCTTCCAGGCATGTGAGGAAAAGTAGCTGCAGTTCAGCGGACAGGATGAATGAACGGTAGCCGGCGCGCGGATGAGGTCATACACACTCCGCTTTGTTTTAAAAAAATATAAATATAAAAAAAAATAACCTAACGGAATATCTTCAGAACGGCTCCAAATGACACAAAACTCATATGGGTGAGTAGAACATGATGGAATAACGTAAAATCAAGGGACCAATGTAAAAAAAAAAAGGCGTTCCCCTTTAATCTCGGACATTAAGGACTCCTCGTACAATTTCTTTTGTATAAAAATGTTCTTGTTGTTAAACCTCACAGTTCTACTTTCCATGCCAGGTCTTTATGTACATTAACTAGTCAGGCATTTGTTATTGACATTTATCCAAGTCAGTTTACAAGTTCTTAATGTATGCTAACAATGTGAGCATTCAGAACTTCCACGAGTTTGGGAACGTTATTGCATACATTAAAGGAGCCTACCCTCCCTCATTAGGACACTCGGGTCATAACCTTGTCCAGCTGCTCCCCCACTACCTACCAGTGGTGAGAAGGACAATAGTGCAGAAGAGGTCAGTGAAAGTTTGGTCAGATGAGGCCACTGAGAAACTGAGGGATTGTTTCAGAGCCACAGATTGGAGCAGGTTCCAGAGCTTTCATGGTGATGACATCATCAGCCTGACTGAGTGTATCACAGACTACATGACCTTCTGTGTGCGGAGCACGGCGCCCAAACGACGGCTACGCAGCTTTCCAAACAACCACCCCTGGATAAGTCCTGAGCTGAAGGTCCTCCTGAACCAGAAAAAAAGTTCTTTCAACTCAGTAGACAGAGAAGAGCAGCGTAGAGTCCAACGAGAGCTCCGATCAGGGGGGATTTACCATTAGGCAATACTCGGCCATATTGGATCAGTCCATTTGCTGCACATGTTCAGAAAGGTCCAAACAGACAGCAGCAAAC
>NW_015152496.1:20035-21389 GCF_000732505.1 Cyprinodon variegatus
TCTGGCTGGGTGGGAGGTTGGTTGGATTCCCCCAAACTCTGATAGATTTAAATAAATAAAAAAACTAGGAATCATTTCTCCTTTCACTTCTAAATATTTTATCACTAAAATCTAGTGAGTTGCAACGTGATAAACTTGGTGTACCGTTGTGAAGAACATTGGCGTAGTGGAGTCAAACATTAGGCTCATCATATCAGCTCTTTGCTGCAGAATTTCAGGCATTAACATTTTTCCAACAAAGATATCAAAGAAACTTGGAGGAGCTGAAAACATGAGGGGCAGCTGTGATCTTTTTCACCAGGGACAGATAGAAGAATAGAGCCAAACTGCGTCTGTCATGGTGAACAGAGTGAGCTCACCTTACTGCTGCCTTTGGTCTTACTGTTGCTGCTGTTGTTGTTGTCAGAACCTGGACTGGCATCTTCATGAACTTTGTCCAGAAGCCACAGGAGGAACTCGAGGGCATCGTGCTGAGAGTTCCCTCGGAACTGAGAGCCGTATTTTGACACTATGCTCTAAAAGGGAGAAAAACATCACAATTAACACCTTATTGTTAATGAAATAAAGACATCTCACATGGCAAAAACATTTAGTCTTTCAATTCAATTCAGTTTATTTATATAGCGCCAAATTCACAACACATGTCATCTCAAGGCACTTTACAGTCTTCAATCATAACAATCCCATAATCCAACAGTTTGACCGCAAGGTTGAGTTCTTAGAGTTCCAGTGTTTCCTTGGGGTGGCGTTTGGCGTTTTCTGGGCTTAGGGTCTGTAACTCATACTGAGAACTATCTAAAAAATCATCGTTTACATCGGAGGCGGATTATCCAGGATAAGCAGCTGGAGAAATGAGTCCATGATAGAAACACCAGCTTCCAGCTCCTTCTGTGGTATTTACTGGTTAGAGAGGGATTTATATTCATCAGACCCTCAGATAAGGTCTGGATCTCCCCCTAGAGTCTTCCCCATTGTCTCCCCCTAGAGTCTTCCCCATTGTCTCCCCCTTGGGTCTTCCCCATTGTCTCCCCCTAGAGTCTTCCCCATTGTCTCCCCCTAGAGTCTTACCCATTGTCTCCCCCTAGAGTCTTCCTCATTGTCTCCCCCTTGGGTCTTCCCCGTTGTCTCCCCCTAGAGTCTTTCTCGTTGTCTACCCCTAGAGTCTTCCTCATTGTCTCCCCCTAGTCTTTCTCGTTGTCTCCCCCCAGAGTCTTGCCCATTGTCTCTCTCTAGAGTCTTCCTCATTGTCTCCCCCTAGAGTCTTCCCCATTGTCTCTCTCTAGAGTCTTCCTCATTGTCTCCCCCTAGAGTCTTCCCCATTGTCTCTCTCTAGAGTCTTCCTCATTTTCTCCCC
>NW_015152496.1:22709-24341 GCF_000732505.1 Cyprinodon variegatus
AGTCTTCCCCATTGTCTCTCTCTAGAGTCTTCCTCATTTTCTCCCTCTAGAGTCTTCCCCATTGTCTCTCTCTAGAGTCTTCCTCATTTTCTCCCCCTAGAGTCTTCCCCATTTGTCTCTCCCTAGAGTCTTCCCCATTGTCTCTCTCTAGAGTCTTCCCCATTGTCTCCCCCTAGTCTTCCCCATTGTCTCTCTCTAGTCTTCCTCATTGTCTCCCCCTAGAGTCTTCCTCATTGTCTCCCCCTAGAGTCTTCCCCATTGTCTCTCTCTAGAGTCTTCCTCATTGTCTCCCACTAGAGTCTTCCCCATTTTCTCCCCCTAGAGTCTTCCTCATTGTCTCTCCCTAGAGTCTTCCTCATTGTCTCTCTCTAGAGTCTTCCTGGTCTAAAGGACCCCCCCAGTTCTAAACTCCAAGAATTTGCCCAGTTACCCTAAAGAGGAAACTAGGTTCAGCCATTAGCACCTCTTTGTTCTGCTTGTGCTCCAAGCAGAACCTGTTCATTAGCTCTGACAGAACATCAGAGCAGGACCTTCATTACTTCTCCTCTATGCTATCGTCACCTTGCAAATTCAGAGGAGGAAACCTTCCTTAAACCATTTAACATTTGGCTTCCTGCTCCCTGAAGGTAATGGGTTGAAGAGCAGAACCACATTTTCTACATAAAGCGAAAATAAAAGCTGAAGTTCTCAGGTTCTCTCATTTCTTAGACTGGAATTTGAGATTCTGTCCATAAACACTAAGAACAGGGTTGGGTATAATTACGTCTCTTTTTTGGCGTGGACCCTGTAAAGCTCCATTACCTTTGAAGACGTTTGATAGAAATCAACCTAACAACACGGTCTGCAGTTCGCCATGTGTGAGACGGACAGGATCCAAACTGTGCTGCACACCTTATTAAAAATCTCCACATCAAACCTGCAGAATCCCAGCGTCTAAATATAAACAGGACCTGACAGCGGAGGCCTGTTAATGAGCTTCATCACCATGAGGGAGCGCCGGCTGGGGATGGAGGGACGTGGGACAGATGGACAGAGGGAGCTGAGAACTGAAGGGGGGGTGATGTGAGGAGGAAGGAGCGTCTGATCTTCATTCTCTGTCTAGCAGACAGTGCAGCAGTGACAGGCTTAGAAAGGCCAGCTTCATAAAGCTGTCAACAAGGAAAAACACCTGAAACTGCAAAGGATGAGAGACTAAGAGGACGGCACTGACACCCACAGGTCAGCACTTTGCTGACGATTGGAGGTGACTTTTAAACCGGCTTTACTGCCACACTTCCTGTCTGTCCTGATACGACTCTGCGTCATTCTTTCTGTGACCGATTTAGGACCTTTTATTATTTTGCTGTTTTGGGGATAATATTTGTGACAGAAAAAACTGAAAAGTGTTATAGGCAGCCTTCCACCAACTGCCTATAACAGTCAACTAATCAGTATCTCAGTAGATCCCTTTGGGACAGTTTAGCATACAGTTCAAAACAAAAACATCACTATTCACTCCACCATCTGAAAAGTGAGGAATTTCACAGCTACAAACCTCATAAACACGAAGTCTACCACCTGAACTGACAGGCTGGGTGTTCAGGGTTGGAACGTTTTATGACAACCGTCCGAACCGCTCGGTCCGACTGTCTC
>NW_015152496.1:26302-27943 GCF_000732505.1 Cyprinodon variegatus
ATTAGTTTCAGGTATAAATAAAGATCAGTTGGTTATTCCTTGATGACTTTTCCTTTAATTTTTTCCAAACAAATAATAAAGATTCTGTTCACAGAAAAGAAGAAAAACAAACGTTTTACGCTCAGCTGGTCAGAAGATGTGCCACTCATGCAGAAGTAATTTTATGTCCATCGAAGCAGAACAATGCAAACATAGAAAATAAATAAAACAAGGAAATTAGCAGCAACTGAGACTGATAGCAGGAGGGATGAAACGTCAACTTCCTCCAGACGCCTCCTTCCAGCCAACATGGACACGGGTCAGGTGGGACCGGAGGCGTTGAGTAAACACCTCTGAGGTGGTCAAGGAGAGGATAAAGGTGGGCGGAAGCATCAGGCTGAGGTGAGCCGAGAGATTAACGTCAGAACTGTTCAGCCCAGTCTGATCTAGATTAAGATTATCTACATTTAAAGATCAATTAAAGTTACAAATGTTTTCAGTGTTCATCCTCAGAAAGAATCGTCATTTGATGCAGCAGCCCAGGCAGTGTGTGACCAAGCTTAGTTATGTCATGGCTGACATATCTAGTACAGTTTTCTACACATGAAGGCTTCATCCACACTAATTCCAATAAGGCCATAAATCGTCTAGAAAGAAACTTCTCTCCTCCCTAAAACTAAACATGTTTGCATCAAGCAACAAAATGAGCTTCACATGTCTGCAGACCACTGCATCTTCTGTTATTCATGACTTCCACACATGAGAACATTTTACCTCCATGCAGACGTGAGGCCAGAGTAACACCTGATTAACGGGGCGGATCGTTTTATCACTTTATGTTGGAAAACGAGGTCAAAGCTGCAGGACGCAGAGCTTTCCCCTAAACAGAAACAACAGAGAAGATAACAGCCTGAGTGAAAGTTTACTGACGATCATCACCAGATGTACGTCTGTGTAGCCTCCATCATCGGGGTCATGACCTCTGGGAGGTCAGCTGCACGCTAACAACATCCCCTGCATCCACACCACCCAGAGATGAAGAGTTTTACCTTTAAACCTTTACTTCACCTCCACCCCTCCCCACATCCATCTCCCTGCTGCGTAAACACTGACGGATCAGAGACCTGGCAGGGCAGGAATTTACTATAAACATTCATCAAGGAAAAAAAACACAGTCTGCCAAACAGGCCAGAGTAGATTCCTCAGCGACAGACTCACTGCTGCAACTCTGCATCCTGCATGCGCTGCTCAACATTAGTATAATCAGACACCGTCTCATTTTTCTGCTGCTTCTTGCTTTCAGAGCGGAACAGACTCTGAGCACTGATCACCTCTGCACAGTGGAGGCTGGTGGAGTTTTCTCCAGGGGGCGCTCAAACTTCCAAATACACATATAGCAGAAACCAATCGAATGTATACTAAGGTTTCACACCAGTGTGTTTACATGAATGCCAGCAACAAAAATGATAAAATATATAATAAAATGTTCTGGATATTTCTTCAGATCAGTCATACCTTAGGCTACGTTCACACCGCAGCCTGAAGTGACCCAAATCTGATTCCTTTGCAAATATGTGACCTGGATCTCATCTTTTCATAGCAGTCTGAACACAGATCCGGTTTCTTACCATGTGACCCAGGCCGCTTCAAAATGTCGCATAT
>NW_015152496.1:31237-32365 GCF_000732505.1 Cyprinodon variegatus
ATACATGGAAACAGAGTATTATGGGGCCCCTAACTTGGGGCCCTAAGCAACTGCCTAATGGTAAATCCCCCCCCATACATGTCTCATAATGAGCGCTGCAGAAACTTTCAGAAAAACTCGGTCTTCCATCTGCTGTGCTTAAAAAGTTTAGCAGTCAAAGCGAAAGCAGAGACAGCAGGGCTGAGCATTTCTGTGCAGCTCAGCAGAGGGAGTCCAGGTGGAGCGCGTCCTCATCTGCTTTATGGCTCGACTATGTCTACAGTGTCAGCGTTTAGAGAGGGAGCAGGGATGAACCTCCGTAAAGAAGGAGAGCTTAATGCACTACATCACTGTCGTCTGACCTGAACAAAAGGAGCTGAGCTTTCTGCTGCTACAAGGAGACAAAACAGACTGAAAAAAAATAATGCAACAGCTTTTTTGGCATTTATTTACTTTAACACAATTGTTTTATGTCCTACCCTGCTAATAAGAAACAATTGAGTTAAAGTAACTAAATATGATTAAGTAAAAGCCAAAAAAGTTTGCTTTTGCTTTTTTTTCAGTGGAAATTAAAACATTTTAAGGTTTTAGAAGAAAATTAAGTTAAAAAAAAAAATGACGCTGTCTTACAATTTAAAATATAGAAAAACAACAAAACAAGAGTTAATTTGTTACCCTTATAGGCAGAAATCAAGAAACCTGCAGCATTTCTGTAATTATGGTCAATTATGTTAACATTTCGTGTTTTTAAAAGACTGATCACATAAAAAACATGTGTTGGGACTTGGGGCTAAATAAATCAACTGAATTGAATTGAAATAAGGACGTGGAAATCCAAAATTTCCACAGGATTTTTTAAAACAAAATCCCGACTAATGGCAGTGAAATAAAAAAAACAACTAAAATCACATCTGAACAGCGTGAAAAATGATGGAAGAAAATGTATTTAACTGACAGAATGATGAACTCATCCACTATTCAGTTTATTTCTATAGCTCCAATTCACATCATGTCATCTCAGGTCACTTTCCAGTTCACTAGATCATCCAGTCAGATTGATTAAAAGTTTTCTATCTAAGGAAAACCAGCTGATTGCATCGACTCATTGACTCTTCAGCAATCCCTCACACTAAGCATGCTTGTAGCGAC
>NW_015152496.1:33165-35182 GCF_000732505.1 Cyprinodon variegatus
AAACCTCCAATAGAACCAGGCTCAGTGTGAGCGGCCATCTGCTGAGGCCCACTGGGGTTCAAGGAGACAGAAGCAACAAAAGGCAACTGTCAACCAGCTCCACAGGCGGCCCCGTCCAGGAAACACACAGCCAGGCAGACGAGCTCCGAGCCAGCTCCCATGCCAGAGGACGAAGATCGACCCTGATCCTGGTCTATTCTACTTTCCATCCATCCGTTTGTGTTCTTCATCCAACCATCAGCTTGTCTATCATCCATCCCTGCACCGCGTTTTCCCCATCATCCATTTATTCTGGGTTTCATATTTAAAAGCCAGGTCAACATAGAAATATCTACCAGATATTCTCTGAGTTTTTGTAATTTCCTTCCTAACGAGAAGGAATTCAAACTGGACGAAACTTGACCAATTAAGCAGATGATTCTTAAATATTAATTTCTCCTTTTTATAGTGCGATGGAAGCAATTTATGAAAAGAAATGATAATCAGTAATGAATGATTTTAAAACGACTTCATTTTTCAGTATTTTACAAAAACAAAACAATAGTTAAGATTTATGCTCTGAACTGTGTTTTTATTGCCACAGGTCAATTAGAGGAATTTTGTTTGTCGTGTTTAAAGGGCTGGTTATCCTCCCGCAGCAGTGTGTCGCAGTTAGCCTGTCGCAGGTATGATGCAGATATTTTTGATTTATGCCCAATATTGAAGCGTGGTCTACGCTTTTATTCAACCTCAGAACGCAAGAGGGATAATCAGGACTGTGGGCGTCCGTGTGTTGATTTAACGAGCTTGTTCGCCGTCTACAGCCCCTCATCCAACGCCGGATGATGCACAGTTCACCAGTAAGTGTTCCCCAAAGACCGGCCTTTGGCGCTGCGTGTTTTGGCTTCGGGTGCAGACCAACAGACCGCCGCACAGAGCTACAAACTATCTGCGCCAACTGCAACACAGACCCAGACCTGAGCAGGCTTTACTGTAAATAAAACTCTGAGTGCAGGTAGGTCGCTTCATCGTCTCTCACAATCGAAACGCAGGCACTGCATGATGTTCTTATTTCCGTAGCAACTGGTTTAAATCCTTCATCATCATATCTGCTAACAAAAAATGTTCCAAGATCCCACCTGAAAAAAGGACTTTGAATAATAATCAGGGCATCCCTTCCAGACTAGCAGTGTGTCTGTTGGGTTAAGAGCAATGTCATCCTTCCTATGCTCCTCTCGTTCTCCCCCTCCCTCTAACTGAACACCATTATCGTCATCCCAGCGGGGGGGCTCCGTCTTTCCAGGCTCAATGCCCCTCCCACTGTAAACATCCTTTTTACAGTTTCACCAAGGAACAGGCAAATACACACCAATTCCATCACAGCAAAGGGGGGGATGAAGGTCGATGAAGGACTTTCCCTTGAATATAAGAGCCTTTTAGAGTAAAGTTAATGATTATAAAATCTTTCTAGTTTCTTCATCTAAAGAATAGAATAGAATTCAACTTTATTGTCATTTCATTGTCAAATACAAAGCAATAGAATTCCCTCTCTGCATTTAACCCATCCCATTGGGGAGCAGGGTGGGGTTAAGGGTCTTGCTCAGGGACCCAGAGTGCAGGCTGTGGTGAACTAACCAGATACTGGCAACCTTCTCAGAGCAATCAATCAATTTCTTTATTGTCAACTACAATTTACACTGTAATCGAGATTTCAGTTTCAGTACAAACTGGTTTACTGAGGTCATGCGTGCCGCAGAACGCTGCCTTTGACGCCTTCTAATGGCTGCCAAGGGTCCCACCGTGAGGCGGTTCCCTACAGCGCTGCACAGCCGCACTGCTCTAAGCACTAGGCCAACACTCCCTTAAAAAGGTTGTTGGAAGTTCTCACAGTGACAAAAATCAGTTTCTATCAAATATATTAAAGTAAATATTTTCATGGTTCTTATTTGTTTATTTTCTTAACTATGCTTCTTTTTCTGTTATTTTTATACACCTTCTAAGGGCCACATTGAGTGACCACTTCTATTATAACCTTTTC
>NW_015152496.1:36179-38277 GCF_000732505.1 Cyprinodon variegatus
CACGCACTCCGTTGCTCTTATTGGTTGTAGGTCTATCCAATTGAGTGCAGAGGCATTTTTTTTCCTGGTTCGTTCAAAACACGCCCCATAATCACAGCTCAACGGAGCAGCATCAGACTCATTCTGACTAGAATTGAGTCGGACTACGTCAGGCTAGGACATCGCAGGAGTTTCAGGCGAAGCTTATAAGAGTCTTCCAGATTGAATTTACGCTTATGCTACGTTCACAGCTAAAGCAGCAGGAGCAGCTAGTTTACATGCAAAGTCAATGGTTGACGCGCATTAAGGCGCAGCAAAAGGTCCTGCAGTGCGTCGGAGCAGCTGAAGCAGCGCATCATGAGCTTCTGACGCGCACGACCTGCTGTGAAAGCTATGATCACTCTTCTGAAACAGTTTATTAACAACTAAATTAACTTAAAATGTAGAAACCTGCCGGCAGAATATGTTGGCTAGTCCTGCAGTTTGGATGAAAAACGCTAACATCTACTTCCAGCCGCCACCAACAGTAGGGGAAACCTATGTGGGGTATGTGGGGGTCTGAGCGGCTCCCACAGAGAAATAATCTTTGAAGGCAGGATGGTAATCTGGATGAACTGACTGCACAGACCATGTTTTCAGGAGGACTTTCTCACTTCAACATAGATTCTAACTACTTTCTACCCGCTGATCACAGCTAATATAGCTGCCATTGTTCCAGGCAGAGAAAGGATAGGGTAGCTCCGCCCACCGCGCATCAGGACAATTTTTCCACCACTATTCTGCTGCAACAGCAAAGATGCTACAGCAAAACGAGTGACGAGTGAATTTCTACGACGTGAGATCAATAAAGCTCATCTAATCTAATCTAAAAAGTCAGAACTAAACTTGAACAAGCATCAAAAATAAAGCAGCATGGGCGTTTTGTTGCTTCTGCCGCTTATGGTCTGAACGTAGCTTTAAGCTTCATTTAGCTAAACATGCAGCAGGCTCCTGCTTCTAACCTTCTCTGACTCTGGTGGCATCAGCCCTCCTCTACGCTGTCACCTGCTGGGCCCCTGGCAGCGCAGAGGGGACAGAAAGAGACTGAACAAACTGGAGAGAAAGGCCGTTTCTGTCCCAGGCTGCACTCTGGACTGGTGCTGTCCAAGCTTCCATCCATCATGGACGCCACCTTCCACCCTCTGCAGCAGACTGGGGAGGAGCTGAGCAGCTCCTTCAGTCAAAGACTTTAACACCCCGTTTGTAAAAAGGAAAAACTCCTGTTAGTGAAGCGACTCATCAGGCAAAAGCCGTATGTTTACGACGGATTGTTTATCTCTGCCAGGAAGCCTTGACTGGTTTTACATCACATGAGGAAGTCTGGGAATGCAGGCAAACCACTCAGAGAACCGGACCACGGAGCTACAACCAGGATATTTATACAAAACTACCACTAATTCAACAACAACAGATTGAAAAGCAGTGTTACCATCTGTAACCTCATTTCACTTTGGTTCACCACTGATTGTCAGATTTATAAATCTGGATCTCTACTGCTACATACCTACTGTGCTGCTAAGGTTTCCAGCTAAAAAAACAAACTGTCAACAGGTTTCACCAGTTTTCTGCTTCCTTGAGCAAAACTATTCACACATGAAGAATGTTAGTGAGCAATCCAAGCAGAGGTTGAACATCTTCTATCTGTGGCCCCTGGTTTTCTGCCTCTGTTTAATCAGGGTTGCCAACCGTCCCTTTAAAAATTGTAGAATCGTTCCGTATTTAGGAATAGAAGGAACGCACTTTCTCCTCTATTACTGTGAGAGTTAAAAAATAGTCAGTAGGATCTATTTCAAATCTTTAGGATCAATCAAGGCCCTCTGGGAGGAGGATATAGGAGAGGCGAGCTTTGGTCACATATCTTAATCCGGGTACATAAGTCTTCTATATGTGCTTATTCAATGCAAGCTTGTGCAGCGCGTTTACTATACCAGAGCCCGTCTGTCTAAATTCTATAGCGTGGTTTCCCCAGTTTGTGATAGGTGCCGACAGTCTGCTGCGAACCTTATACATGTATTGGTTTTACCCTCAGCTGAAGAGCTTTTGGACAGAGATGTTGCATTTGAGATATCAAAAAAGTACT
>NW_015152496.1:40688-42146 GCF_000732505.1 Cyprinodon variegatus
GATCTGGTGAACTGGAAAGTGACCTGAGAAGACATGATGTGAATTGGAGCTATAGAAATAAAA
The DNA here is from genome assembly GCF_000732505.1 of Cyprinodon variegatus. Taxonomy (NCBI): domain Eukaryota; kingdom Metazoa; phylum Chordata; class Actinopteri; order Cyprinodontiformes; family Cyprinodontidae; genus Cyprinodon; species Cyprinodon variegatus. Next base: position 40,752 of record NW_015152496.1, read on the forward strand.
TGAATAGAACAATAAAACAGCATGTTGAGGATCAGAAGCAACAAACAGTGCAGGTTCCTGAACATTTTCTCCTGCTGAATATTGTTATTTATGAATATCACAACATGAACGTAACATTCAGAAAATCATTTCAACATCCCTGCTCTGAAATTCTATCATTCCAAATCATCTTATGACAAAATGATGTAAAGAATTAAGTTTTTAATCAGCGAACCAAATCCAGAAGTCAGTGAAAAATCCTGTTTTAAAGTCTTTAAAAGCGACGCTATTGTGTGTTTTGGTCCTGATCCTCAGCATGCAAAGCTTAACAATGGCTTTCAACATGTTACCATGGTTACATATACTGTATAGGTAAGAAGTTAATCAGTGGAAGGAAATAAACTCCTTTTTTTAAATAGGGGATTTTTGTGAAGTGATGTGATGCAGTCTGGATATCCAGAGATGTTTAAGGAATTTAAAACAAATGACAGACCTGCTTTGCACTTTCCCACCTGATCCTTTCTGCATCCGTTTCACTTTGTGCTGATAAGAATAATTAATACTGAATTGAACTTTATCCATCTCACATTTTTAGCTCTTAATGTCTACAAATCATGACAGAAAGAATATTTTAGTACAAATGTTTATGTTTAAAAAGGAATTGTCCATCACCGGTGTTCTGTTAAATCAGCATTAACCCATCAGAGCAGAAAACCTATAATCGATACCTGTTTACCCCGTAGTTATTCCCATTTATCCCTTTAGTGTCGCATAAAAAATATACTTTAAACGACCTCAACTGGTGTGTATCCCTTTAGTCATATACAAAAAACTATTTAATTATTTACTTTTTTTAAGCATATGGAGATCAGAGCTTAACTTGGTTTTTTGTACATGACCAGCCAACGACCTGCCTAGGACCTGCCAAGGATCAGTCAAGGATCAGTCAAGGACCAGCCAAGGATCAGTCAAGGCTCAGTCAAGGACCAGCCAAGGACTAGCCAAGGACCAGCCAAGGACCAGCCAAGGATCAGTCAAGGACCAGCCTGAGACCAGCCAAGGACCAGCTTGAGACCAACCAAGGACCAGCCTAGGACCAGCCAAGGACCCATGAAGGAAAGTGGGAAAAGTTTAAATGGCTGCCACTGAAAGCAGTTTTATTTTTAAAACAAAAGGTCCAACTTAGATGCAGGATGTAAGAAACCACTAAACTGGAGTTATTTTACTGTAAATATAGATTAGTGGACAAACAGACCACAGCATGGCAGCTTTAAAACATCTTTTGATTTGTTTTTCAGTGTAGACCTGTTTCTCTGACTGTGACTAACTGGATGTGCTCTCTTCATCCTCTGGCTGCTCACACTGAGCCTGGTTCTGCTGGAGGTTTCTTCCTGTTCAAAGGGAGTTTTTCCTCTC
>NW_015152496.1:43291-44702 GCF_000732505.1 Cyprinodon variegatus
GCTATAGAAATAGACTGAATAGAATGAATGGCTCCACCTCCACCTGACTGTAAACTTGTCCTCATCGCAGACATATCTGCGTCAGTCCGCCCGTCCTCACCTTGAACTCCCCAGACATCTGCGGGGTGTAGTCCAGCGTCCACAGCGCGCGAACCAGCGACGCCAGCTGCTCCGTCACCTCTCCCCCGGAGCTCCGCGCCTCCTCCGCCCTCACCTCCCCGTTCGCCCTCCCGGAGCGGCACAGATCCGCCTTGTACTGGCCCAGGCCGAGGTACTCCGCCAGCAGGTCGGTGTTGCTGAGGCACTGGACCACCGCGTTCATGAAGCAGGTGTTTCCGTGGTTCTTCAGACCCAGCGCGCCGGGCGTTTTGTCGCCGTAGCACCAGGACAGCCTCTCCTTCACCGAGCCGCGCTGAGAGGAGGCCGCGGAGCTCCGGTTCTTGGCTCCTTCCCTGGAGCTCTGGGAGAAGCCTCCCCTGAAGCCGCCGTCGTCCTCCTCTGCGTCCGGCGGCTCCGCGTCGCCGAAGTGCGCTAAAGTGCCCAAACTTTTCAGGATCCTTCCCATGAAATTCCCGATAGAGCGCAGAGATTTCCTCCTGACGAACTTCCCACTTTTAGATTTCTTCTCTTTCCGCTTGGAAGTCTTCGCCTTCATCGGCTGCTTTCTGTCCCTGCGGGTCTCCATGGTTCCTGCAGGAGACCGACAGAAAATGAAAGGAGAATGAGGGAAGGAGCGCACCTGTCTGCCAGACGCTCCTCCTGCTCCTCCTCCTCCTCCTCCTCCTCCCCCCTACACTCCACACACCTTACTGCTCCTCTGGCACCGATCACTGACACGATCCCGCCGCGTCTCGATGGGTCACGATCCCTGCGGGGCGCATCCCCCCCACGCGCGGCGCGGCGCGGCTCCGGTGGGCTGCACTTCCTCATCCAGGGATCTCCATGGAGTGGGGCGCCCTGAGCCGCCTGTCCTTCTCTGCTCAGGTCATGAAGCGCTGCTGTTTGGAGGGTTTGTTACAAAAACGGATGTGAAGGATTTAATCTGAAGGGTTTAATCTGAATGATTTAATCTGAATGATTTAATCCACCTCTTCACGCATCAAACATCCTCTGATCGCCCAACTTTACCAACTTTTATAATGCTGTGGAACTGAGAAGGAAGTAGACTGGGTTGGTGTGGAGGCAGAGTGGGTGGAAGCTGCCCCCTGTAGGCCGGACTGCAACATCACCTGCTGGGATTTCCCAAAAGTAGCAGAGAAATTAAGTCACAGAGGCTCAGGTTATAAAGGGCTATCTCCAGGGGCGGATTTGGGAAATTTGGGGCCACAGGCAAAGACAGGCAAGGGGCCCTCTGAATCAATGGCATATCGACACAACAATCAGGGTTCCAGCGGGTCCTTAAAAAGTCTTA
>NW_015152496.1:48115-50428 GCF_000732505.1 Cyprinodon variegatus
TGCAAGAAGTCATTCAAGCTCAGAACGATGGGAATTAAGGCAGTGGAGTCGCACATGCGAAACGCGAAACACAAAGCGTCACGAAACACAAGCTAACGTTAGCCCGTCTGCAGCAGCCAGAGCTAACGTTAGCCCGTCTGCAGCGGCCAGAGCTAACGTTAGCCCGTCTGCAGCAGCCAGAGCTAACATTAGCCCGTCTGCAGCAGCCAGAGCTAATGTTAGCCCGTCTGCAGCGGCCCTCTCTCTACATAGCCGTGTGAAGCACCGATGGCTCTGATGGCGATTTTTTTTTTGTTTTATTTGGCAAAATGTTCATTTGATCTGTTTTTATCTGACTGTGTTCATTATTATTCCCCCACTAGATGAAAAAAGTCATAATTTATTATTATCTAGAGACTATTAATAACAGGAGGTGAAATGCAGCTCCAGACTAGCTTTGAATGTGGTGATGTCATCAGTATGCTTCTGTTCCAGTTGACCCAGATTTATGCTGCGTGCTCCCGTTCTCCCAGAGTCCAGACTTTTCTGGGTTCTTCTCAATAACATACTTGGCGAGAACACGAGTCTATACTCGTGTTCTTGTGAATTGAGAAACGGCCAACAAGTCGGTCTCCAACTACACACCTGTAACAGTCACAGCTACTCTGCAAAGATTCTTATTTCAACTGCTGCCAGTTCTGTTAGCTCTACGCCTGCCGAAGACACAGACGTCCATCCCCGTGATCACTGGGACGCAACTCGTATATTAGCGCATATTAGCTGCGACATATGAATCAAGATGCTATGACAGAAAAAATTTGATTGACAGATGACCGCTGATACATGATTGGCTGAATTTAGGTGTTCAGGCTGACGTAGAACTAACTGGCCTGCAGAAGATAACGGAAAAAACACAGATTTTAAGACAGGANAAACAGGCAGCAAATATTATGGTGTAATAAACTCACACATCATCATCATCGATAAATATCCTAACACACCTTAATATCCTGCTCCAAAAATCTTCTTTCATATCACCGCTGCAGAAAAAGCAGGTAAAATGAACCTTTTCTCAGCTATTTTACCCAAAGACATCATGAGCGGCCGTTATTTTAATACGGATGAAGCATCTTTTATCGAGCAATCAGAAGGATTCTAATAATCCCAGCGTTCATTTCACAGCTCAGCAGTGCTACAGATTGAATCTAGTGGACCAGATTTGCTGCTTTACTGAAATAGATTCATTTTTTCCCCATAATTTCCCAAATGTTATGAGAAAACAAATGAACATGTTAGAGCAGAACACAGGAGGAGCAAACCGGACCATTTCTGAACCTCTGAGGATGACTGCAGCTCTATCTCTGCTTATTAATTATCTGATTGTTTACGTCTATCTTTTAGTTATTACACTTAAACTAGAGTCTAAGTTCTGGCTGGAGGTCGTCTGTTCCTAACCCAAATACTCAGATGTTAGTTAAGAAGAATCGGACGAGTATCTGCTTTGGAAGATCCTTTTCAGAAGTCATACAGCTTTATTTGGACTTTTAATTTTTGCATATTCTCTCTAATATCCTGTAAAACAAACCAAAATCTTCTCTGATGACTTTGAGGCACAGATAGGGTCTAAATTAAAGTTAATCTAACAGACTGATCCTGGCTTTAGTAAACTGCTTTGGCTGTTTAGCGGTAAACACCCTGTGCAATAACCCTGTATAATCATCCAACTACTATAAAATGATAATAATAATATTAATGCAGATTTATATTTCTCAGAAATGTGCCTCACTTACACACAGGTGGACTGCATCAGATTTACCAGGATTATTTACAATTATTTGCTGAAGTTTGTTGAATCTGACATGGTGTGTTCAAAGGAGCCCAGAAAAAGTAGGAATAATTTGTAACAGGAATAGGAAAATATTGCATGAGGCCCAATGTTCTTAAAGGAAAAGTCCTTTAATATTCAGAATTCAACCATGTTACTATATTTGGGAAAAAATGGCTGCTCCCAGACTCAGTGATCACAACAAAAATTATAATTTTGTTATTGATTAACGCTAAAATCATGAAATGACCACAATCGTATTAGTTTTAGGTATAGATAATGATCCATTGATTATTCCTCGCTGATCGGACTTTTCCTTTAAAGTCGTAGAAGCGGCTTTTCCAAGCGTCGCATTTCCGAATTCTCCCAGTGGTGCCCGACTTTAAACGAGTGAATAAAGTGAATGTGATTGGTCGATTATCAAGGGGGCGGGATTGTTGTGGTGGAAGGTTAGCAAGCAAGTTTGGTTGTGGCCGGTTTGTTGGAAGCATCTTGCTAACCAGTTAGCA
>NW_015152496.1:52638-53847 GCF_000732505.1 Cyprinodon variegatus
CTTTTTTCCCATACTATACTGAAATAAAATAAAAAAAATCAGTTAACTTTTTTTTTTTTCCAGTGGCCCTAAATCTCTTCCGTACATATCGCTGCAGTGCACCTGAGCTGTAGATCTCTGCAGCTCCTCCAGAATTAATGGACCTGCTCAGCTGCTACTTCTAGTTAATGTTCTTGACTCGCCTGTTGGTTCAGGTGGATCACAATGCTTTACTTGGCAGTCATTTTTTCCTGTTCATGTATCGGACAGAGCTGCATATGATGTTTAAAACATGGGGTATTGTTTTATAACCTAACCCACAATAAATATTCAAATCGATGGTCGTTATGTAACAAAATGCGAAAGACATCGAAGGGGCTTTATTACTTTTATGGGAAATGGCTGATCACTGTGTTCTGTTTCCTTTCTAGAAAAGCAGATCTGCTGAAGCTGAGCTCCTGCAGAAGAGTTTCATATTTCCGGCCTCGCAGACATGATTCCACCTGAGGAGAAGAATTGCAATCCAGAGACATAAAACGTTATTGAATCAAAAGAGGAACAAAAGGCATGTGTGTGTTGAAAAAAACAAACAAGTTATTTTTATTGTTTTAGAGTTCCACATTATTCTCAGAGCAATAATGCTTTCAGGAGTCTGCCATGGATGTGAGATTTTATTTGGCCTCAGGCTCGCCGCTCCTCATATTAATTCAATCAAATACTGCCAATCATAATGTAGAAATACAAAACTAGAGCCACAAAGAATTTTCATATCTATTTAGCAACTTTTTCACCGACACACCTGCTGCCTACAGGCCACATGAGGTGGATCCATATATGAATGAAACTCCAACCTACAACTTCCTGTTAGAGCCGACATGATGCAGATTAAAGCAATCCCCCCCCATCACGACCTTTTCCTGTCTTCCCTGCTGCATCAGTCACGACCTCTGCTTCCTAACTCAGTTCTGCAGCTTCTCAGTGACCCCCCCCCCTTTCTCCTGCAAATGTTTAACCTTTAAATCCTGTAAACTGGAGGAATTGGACTCGTTTCTGAATGGATGAATGACGACGTTTCCATCAGGAATCAAGTCGACGAACTGATGAGCTTCAGTGTTGATGCAACTAACGGCCATAATTCAGCTATATTAAACAAAGATTAGCAACTTATGAACTTTTCCTGTTAGAAGCCAAAGGGTTCAGCACTTGTTTGATAAAAACAAATATTTTTAT
>NW_015152496.1:55345-56498 GCF_000732505.1 Cyprinodon variegatus
AACCTGCCTCCTTTGCCTGCACCTTTCTGTTGGTAATTTCCCATGATCCTCCAGGAAGGGAGGGAGGTGAGGAACGACTGAGACGCAGAGGAGAGAGTGTTGCTGTCTGTTGTCTCACACAGAGCTCCTGTGTCTTGGAATGAGCAGATGGTGGATCTGGCTGGCGCTTGGGTGGCACAAGCACATCCGCAGGAAGGCAAAAACAGCCCCCCTCCTCCGCTGAATGCATCACTCACTCCCCACTTCCATCCAACACACAGCGGCGCTTTAATCAGCACAACTTGTGCTCACGGCTCTGCATGCAGCAAAGGCAGCAGTATGGGAGCAGAATGTGGTCAGGTTGAAGGGATGAAGGTAAAACGCACAATTAGAAGCAGAACGCCTGACGCTCCTGCAGCGTACGTGACCTCATGCCAATCAGGAGAGCTCAGTTAATCAGAATGAATCACTAAATAAAGCAGCCGTGTTTCTCTGTTCCAGTCGCCAGCACAATGGCTTAATTATGTGGAACAAACAGTGAGCTGCTGAAGCTGACGTGTTGACATGCTGGTGAGCGTGATTGTGCAAGGTTATTGCTGCGCTTCTCCCTGCTGTTCTAACCAGAAAGACTTAGAGCTGCAGAGAGAAGCACAGGCTTTCTGGATGTAGATCCTGAATAAATAGAAAACATCACACTGAACTGTCATTATCAACCACTTTTCTGTCATGACTGATTTTCCATAAATAGCTGGTTTTTGCTTTGATAAATGCAACGAGCTGCAAAAGCCTCCAAAACAACGGCTGACTTTAAACACCAGCAGTCGACTTCATCAGAGGCTCAATGGAACCAAATTTGTCCTGCAAATAGAAAGTTGTAGGTTCAATTCCAGCCTCCTCTGCCACCAAACCTCTACCTCCCCCAGGAGGAGCCACTGACGCTGCCGTAAAACACTTTGACTCTGAATCAAACATATTTAATTATCTAAAATGTTATTTTACAACCATGAACACAATAAAGGTTAGTAGCGCATTAACTATGGCGTGCCGTTTGGAAAGTCAAAACTTAGCAGCAATATTAATATGGGGTTCCGTTAGTGCCAAAAATATGTTTATGTGTCTTCTGGTATGTTTATGTATGGGGTTCCGTTAGTGCCAAACATATGTTTATGTGTCT
>NW_015152497.1:0-1395 GCF_000732505.1 Cyprinodon variegatus
TGTGCTGGAGGGCCAACGAGGACAGGGCGCCACCTGGTGGAGGAGCGAGAGACGAACACAAAACAACCCACACACACTGGATTCCTAACAGTTCAAACTATTTTTTTTTTCTAACCCTTTTGGAACAAATCCCAATTTCAAGGATCTTTTGGGCAACCTAAAACATAATAATTTGTTGTCATTGCTCATTGTTTATGTTTTATTCACTTGTTGGGCTAGTTTACTAGGCTGACCAAGTAACAAAGTACAAATACTTTATTATCTTACTTAAAGGCACATGGACTTTGTGACCTTAAAAGTTGTTGTAGTTTTTCAAGAGGATGCAAAGTTAAATTTAACAGTTAGTTTTAGTTATAAAACTGAGAAAATAAAAATATAGGTCTCAATACAATGTTGGAAGAAGGGAATCTATGGCCATTTCTCAATATGTGTACTTGTGTACATCAGCTTCAGCCCCAGCACTATTCCAATTCACGAGAACACAAGACCAAAAAAGACAACGTGCCTGGACCTTGTTCTCACCCCTCAGTGCAGAGCTGTCTGCTCTGAGTATGCATCACACCAGACAGCTCAGCAGCAGCTTCCAGTGGAAGCACAGAGCTCAAAATATTAAAGGTATAGAAGTAGATGCTCTTTTTCCAGCTGCATCATCAAAATAAGTGGTCCTCCTAATTGTCAATTATTCTGGTGATATATTTACGTAAGGCCGTCCTACATACTTGTCCCAATTTTGACTTACCAGTGGTGAGTCTATCATAGTGGAGAAATTGCAAATTTCTTTTGGAAAGTAAGCTTGTATGAGCGATGCTAACAGCAGCTTTTAAACAGAGCTTGCATGAGGAGAAATGGGCTTGTGCAAGCTATCTTACGCGTTTGATATTCTTTTGCCAGCCTTTGGAATCCAAAATCAGTTGAACTTTAGTTTCTTCTACACCCTTCATCTTTAATCATTAAAATATAGTGAGAGAAAAAAATGTCGGGCTTGCAGGATTACCATGAGACATGACAGGATAATTACAAGATAATTCCCATGAGACAGTTAAACAATGTAAATTGTAACAAAAAAAAATCCCAGCAACTTATTGTTCTTAATATGGTTCAACTTAGAATATCCTCCGGAATATTATATCCTTGAAACTTGAGAAATTCAAATTGTTTTTTTACTTCGGATTCAGATTTTAGATTAAAGTTCCATCTCTACAAACAGATAACATTTCTATGTTTGCTTTCCAGTGTATTTTTTGTTCCCTGAAGTCAAAAGGACAATTTTTCAAGTCTTATCTGCAGGTGTTATTTAGAAACACGTGCAGATAAAATAAAACAGGTTAATGATTAGTCCTTGGTAAAACATGGGATATTTAAGGTGTGGGTTCCAAACAGTCCACAAAGCAGACC
>NW_015152497.1:3415-7921 GCF_000732505.1 Cyprinodon variegatus
TGTTTGAACCTGGTCCTTTATTTGTGAGGGAGTGATCCCTGTGTAATACAAAAAAAAGACATTTTTAACAGAATTTATTCCAATTAAGTTTAAAAAAGAATCTGATATTGAGCAGACAATACAGATAATACATATAATTATAATTAGATAATCGACTCTGGTCCACCTCAACATATCTCTTAGAGGGTGCAGTTGAGCGTGAACTTAAATGTAGGTTTTTTATTCATCCTAAAGCTACACCCTCTCAAGATTCATCTGACCCAAAGTTTAAAGCAAATCCCCCTGTTAACAGCTGACATGTAACTACATAATTTCAAACAAAATATAATAATACCACACATAGGGTGTAGATGAGGATACATGGTCCAGTGGGGTCCTGTCACTATGCCTCCAAATCATGATGCACCCTGGTTACTTGGCTAGGTTAAGTCCCTTTGGTTGATGAGTCTGCATGCATGACTTTTTTCTGGGAGTCTGGGGATTGAATCCAATCCATAGATGCCACATAGGACTTACACTTTTTTTATGATAGCATTTTATAGCACTAATATACAACACCTTCTCTAATTACCTTTTACAAAGAAAATTCAATCACCTCAAACGGTCAGATTGTTAAAAAGTTTTCTAAGGAAAAACAGCTAGAGTAGGTGATGTTAGACATGTATTTGCATTGTCCTATTGACTTACAATGATCCATCAACGCAATAACTTTGTAATTTTGTTTTTGTTTTTACACACAGCTAAGACTGAGGAGTTGGACAAGCTGAAACAACAGCACCAAGGTATTTAAAAAGTGAGAAAAATGTAGGAACACCAGCTTCAATTAAAGTATAAACATACAAAACATTTTTTTTATATCACCACATATAAATGGAAGCAAAATCTTGTGTGATCTTGTGCACAATTTACTGTTTCCTTTTTATTACTACAACAGCTAACACAAGAGAGATGAAAGATGAGTTGGAGAAGCTGAAACAACTGTACCAAGGTTTTTATCAAACTACATTATTGCTGCTTTCATGTGAAGAATACATATATACATATAAATGGAAGGAAAATCTTGTGTGATAAGTATTGTTTCTGGATCAGCAGAGGTACCAAGTAATAGCCTGATAAACCAGACTAAATGGGAGATGAAATGTGTTATTTAGTCTGGCCCCGATGAATGAGACATCGGCAGGTTGTTGATGAGAACAACTATTTGTTTGTGCCCATTGGCCAACGCTCTGAACAATGAGCGCAACTGACTGTGACGTAGTAAGCACGACAGGAAGCTGGTGGGGGAGTGTGAACAAACAGCCTGTTGGTAAAACGGCAAATACGTCCTTCTTAAAAATGAATGAGCGCAGAGCCTCTTCCTGCTCACGTTTCAACGAAAACCCCAAGTCTAATCCTTCCAAAACTGATTCTAAAGCTGAGTCAAAAATGCCCATCAGAGCCAGTGTTCCTTTACACACGACTTTGCCAAGAGAGGGCCACTGCAGACGGGCTGCTCCGCTGGTTGCCGCGGTCCTCTCAACTTCGGATGTTGTTTTTTTTTAAATACGCATTAAATCGGTAAATGGACCAGATAGTGACACTTTAAAGTATAATATTTGCCTCAAATTATCTTGAAACATACTTTTATTGAACAACAGCAACAGAAAAGAGAACTTTTTACGAAGTGCTCCATTGAAAGCTGCTGCTGCAGCAGTGTATGCTACTGTTGTGATTTCTCCAGTGTCTTCCAGCTTTGCCGTCACGCCCTTTAAAACCCCGCCCGCTTTGCATTCAGACATTCAAAACGCATTTCTGCATTGTGATAGGTCCACCAGATTTAGGGCCTGGGGCATTGATCGAGGCTAGACCACTCGCAGGCAAAAATTATTTTGGCTACTGGCGGGTTGGGCTAGTTTACTAGGCTGACCAAGTAACAAAGTACAAGAGGATGAAAGAATAAATTTGACACTGTTACTATTAGTTATAAAACTGAGAAAATAAAGTATAAGAAATTATGTTCCAGAATTGTAATAATTCAATACAGGTAACAGACGCAGGAATCCAATATCCAACTTAAAATGTAAAACCTAACCAGAACCATGGAGACATCAGGGGAAAAGAGCATGTGGAGTCAGGGAAAGGCGAGGAGAGACGAGGTAAGACGAGGAACCAGCACTGAGGAACTGCACAAGGAGAGTTTATATTGGAGACTGAACAAAGAGAGGACTAACGACCTGATTGCGAGCAGGTGTGAAGAGATGAGTCTAGAAAGGAGCTAGGCAAAAGGAGACCAACACAAGAGCGTAACAGAGGGCAACAAATAAAAACCTAAGAACTCAAATATATCCAGACAACACTAAAAACATAGGAATTAAACTGATAAAACAAGAAAACATGAAGCAAAGTAAAGCTGAATACTCAAAAAAAAAAAAAAATGGCAGAACCAGGACCGTGACAAACACTTTTTCCTGTGTTACTTTTAGACTTCAAATAGTTTTAAACAGTTTTTACTTGAGCAAAAAGGTTAAATTGATACTCTATCTTCTACAAAAGTGTTTTTAAACAGTAGGATTTCTACTTCTACTTGAGTAATAAACGTTTTTACTTTCGACACCTCTGTGCATCAGACATGCATAATTAAAAACAAAAAACAAAAAATGGTTTACATAGAAATAAAGAAATAATGAATTTGATTTGGAAAACCTATGGGCTGTTCCTATTTTCTGCTTTATGAGTTTTAGCTAAATGTTACAAGAATTCTATAAAAATATGCATAATCGTTAATATTGTAGCAGCTAAAAACCTATATTTTAGGCTACTGGTTGATATTCCTGAAAGGTGCTGGTTTTATGTGTGCTCAATTAAGATTATCATGTTGATCTTTACTAATAATAAAGTAATNGATAAAACAAGAAAACATGAAGCAAAGTAAAGCTGAATACTCAAAAAAAAAAAAAAATGGCAGAACCAGGACCGTGACAAACACTTTTTCCTGTGTTACTTTTAGACTTCAAATAGTTTTAAACAGTTTTTACTTGAGCAAAAAGGTTAAATTGATACTCTATCTTCTACAAAAGTGTTTTTAAACAGTAGGATTTCTACTTCTACTTGAGTAATAAACGTTTTTACTTTCGACACCTCTGTGCATCAGACATGCATAATTAAAAACAAAAAACAAAAAATGGTTTACATAGAAATAAAGAAATAATGAATTTGATTTGGAAAACCTATGGGCTGTTCCTATTTTCTGCTTTATGAGTTTTAGCTAAATGTTACAAGAATTCTATAAAAATATGCATAATCGTTAATATTGTAGCAGCTAAAAACCTATATTTTAGGCTACTGGTTGATATTCCTGAAAGGTGCTGGTTTTATGTGTGCTCAATTAAGATTATCATGTTGATCTTTACTAATAATAAAGTAATTTATTAACAGAACAGTGTCCATTGTTTTAGTACTTTCATTTCCATATACATAAATTCAACATTAATCTAAACCAAACACAGTAGAAAACTGTTGCCTCCCCTCATTAACAACAGAATCAGGGTTGAGCTTAAATAACCCCATCTTCCATCAGCCAATCAGAACTCAAAATGAAATACACCCCCTGGTGATGATAAATACAGGAAAGGAAAAATGGCTCCTACAGTTATTTTTATTGTGTTTTGTTAAGAAATGTTTTCCTTTGTATGATTTCAGCTCAGATAAAAGAATAGATCAATGTTAAAAGCAGGGCAACCATCACTGAAAACAGTGTGGAGGCTCTGAAGAAAGAAGGTTCAATCCGATAAAGCAATAACTTTGTAAAATATTTTTATCTATTTTTTCTGCTCAGTTCAGACACAAGAGTTGGACAAGGTGAAACAACAGCACCAAGGTATTTAAAGAATGTGGAAATGCAATTAGAAAGGAACACTAACTTAATTAAAGTATAAACAATACATTTGTATTAACTGCATTTTTTTATAACATCACCCAATATAAAACAAGCAAAATCTTGCATGATAACTAATGATTAATAAGTATAAGAATAATTTTACTTACTTATGCCTAGTCATGGTGTCTGCTAAATGAGGTTTAGCAAAATGTTACAAAACTTAAAATACATATTTTTATTAATATTATTGATGTCGTTTATAACAAATGTTTTGCTTTGTATGATTTCAGCTCAGATAGAAGATCTTATCAATGTTAAAAGCAGGGCAAACGTCACTGAAAATCAGGTGGAGACTCTGAAGAAAGAAGCCGAAGGTTTGTGAATCCAGAAATTAACTTTCTTTGTCAACCATCACAACCATTAAGGTGCATTCACACTGAACACATTGTCCGCTGCAAGACCAGTGAATTTGCATACAGGAAAGAGCGATAAACAATCGGCTCTCTCCACGTGTTACTAGTTTGTCTGTTTTTAGCTTATTATAAATTGTAAAAAACATATAGTGTATTGTTCTTACTAAAAAGTTGGTCATTTTTAAATTCTGTAAGTTTTGTAGTATTCTTCAGCTAATGTGACTTTTTCTTCTTAAT
>NW_015152497.1:8913-11720 GCF_000732505.1 Cyprinodon variegatus
CCTATTTTTTTCTATTGCGCCACACGTCTATCGATCGATATATATCGTTATTGAATTATCGCCCAGCCCTAATTGTTCTTACTAAAAAGTTTGTAATTTTTAAATTCTAGACGTTGTAAAGTATTCTTCAGCTAATGTGAATTTTTCTTCTTAATCAAAACCAAACCAAACCACAATACTTTCTTCCTTATAGTGAAACGAGTGGCTTTTTCAGCTTCATTGTTGGCCTCAGGCACAGAAACTCTTGGTCCATTTAACTCGCACGTCCCTCTGATCTTCAGGCATGTTGTTACAAATATCGGAAATGCCTACAACCCAAATACAGGTAACTTGGTTTAATAATTGTTTCATATACTGTTTATTTATATCGCTCAAAGCAAATGTCAAACTTTGGTCAGAAGGTGCTGGAAGGATAATGTCACATAAGAAAAAAATAGCCTTTATATCATGCTTGTTGATTCTGGAAAGATAACTTTCTAGATTTCATGCTTGTTATTGAAAACTGGGATTTTTGTCACAAAATTTCCAAATTATTGTTAGTATCACTACATTTTTTTTCTGCAGGGTTTTTCATAGCACCACTGAGAGGAGCCTACCACTTTGAGTTCTATGTAGCTGATTATGGACATTCTTCACATCCTTCAGGTGCTGTGCTGGTCAAGAACGGAGAACACATTTTTATTGCATATGAACATCAAGTTAATGGATTCGGTTCATCAGCCAATGGTGTCACATTGTTGTTAGAGACAGGAGATGTTGTGTTTTTGCGTCAGTGGCACAACACAAGAATATTTGATAATCCAAATCATCATACAACCTTCAGCGGCCATCTGCTTTTCACCATATGAGAAGATCTGATTTCTCTATCAACATTGTCAATTGGCAGAAACAATTGTTTTATGTTACAGTTTTAGTTTCATGTAAAAAAAATGTAGTCAGACCAAAATATAAATGATTTAAACCAACTCTGCTGCACAGTAGTTTCCACAGATTTTTCCTCTTGTGGTTCTGAAGGATTAAGGTGATTGTATTCAAGAAGCAACAATAACTGTTTAGAAGTGCTGTGTGAATAAATATATTTTATAAATTATTCAGTGAATGACTGTGGTGGGTATAGGTGGGTTTGTGTGTAATGCGTTTGTGTCTGTGTCTATTTTTAGATCTATGTGCATGTAGCAAACTATTCTGAAAACATTTTAAACTAAAATATAAAATTTATTTCCCTGCAGTTGAATAAAAATGGAAATTGAAAAACCCAAAGTTTCAATTGTGATTTTAATGCATTTAAATTCTTCAGTAGTTGTCATGTTTGGGTCTAAGCGTCTAACCCACATGCAGAAACACTCAGCAGACAGGGAAAAAGTTAAATGGTTTATTTACAAAGTTTTACAGTGAAATGTGATCGGGGTCTTGGCTCGTCAGGCTGGTCATGGGAGGGAAGCAACTAGAGGAGGACAGATTGGTTAGAGTGGATCCAGGAAACTTGCAGTTTAACGGCGGCTTGGATTAATACCTGCTCAGAGGGTATTCTGATCGGCAGGGGGCGGAACCTTGTGGGTCCAGAGGCTGGTCGGCAGGCTAAGGGCTGAGTGCAGAGGCAGAGACGGAGGCTGAGGGCAGACAGGCAGGTTCCAGGCAGTGATTGTTTTCTCCAGGATTTGACTGATATCCAGATAAGTCAGAATCTGAGAGGCAGAAGAACACAGGGGCAGACTAGTTCACAAAATCAGAGAAACAGATCAGAGAAGCAGGCTCAGGTTTTGCTGGTACCATTACTGGCAAACACTCTGGCAGGGAAGTGTCAGCCTCCTCCTCCTTAAGAAGGCCTCATGATGAGCAGATGGGAAACAGGTGTGTAGAAGTCAGCTCAGGCCCTCAGGAGGAAGATCTCGGCGCCCTCTGATGGAGAAAGGTAGACAAGCCTCCAGATCCCAACAGTAGTATTAAAAAGCCTAGATTATTCAAACTGTTTTATTTACTCTAACTCTTTTGGAATAAATCCCAATTTCAAGGCTTTTTTGGACAACATAAAAGATAAATATTTGTTGTCATTGCTAGTTGTTTATGTTTTATGTTGTCCTAATGTTACTGTCAGTATTGTTTTTGTTAGTTTAAATATCAATATATTTTCCAATTATTGATATTTTGTATGCGGCTTTGATCTTCATTGGTAGTATATAAAGGGGTCATACTCCACTAAATTAGGTTCAGTGAATTAGGTTTACCTAAAACAAAACAAAAAACAAGCAAACAGTTTGTTTCTTGTTGTGGAGAAGTGATATTTCTTCGTCTGATAACTACATTTATATTTTATATTTAATACCGGCCTTATGTAATTATATTTAATACCGACACCTAAATATTAAGTTTATTTAAACTTATCCTGAGTTAATATTTAAAAGATATTCTAAAATTCTATATGCAATATCTTCTAAGGATATTCTAGTATATCTAAAAACAATCTTCATTATTCAGTTACTTCTCTAAGCTTCTTAAAACTATAATATCTATTCTTACCTGAAATCAAACAACAAGCAGTAATGCCTGCTATTGCAGTTAAGTAATACATGTTACAATCTTAAGGAAAACTCATTTAATTGTTTGATATGTTCAATCTGCATTATTCCTTAAACCAAATATTAAGAAGTGTCTTTAATGACGCAGTTTAGATTTTCAACTTATCTCCAAAAACTTTCTGGAGCGTGTTTTTTTTGTTGTTTTTTTTTTCAGTTTAAATAAAAGCTGGTCATCATTTAGCACAATAACATTACCATGTTTTAACA
The DNA here is from genome assembly GCF_000732505.1 of Cyprinodon variegatus. NCBI lineage: Eukaryota > Metazoa > Chordata > Actinopteri > Cyprinodontiformes > Cyprinodontidae > Cyprinodon > Cyprinodon variegatus. The sequence continues at coordinate 11,697 of NW_015152497.1, forward strand.
TGTATTACTATGTCTTTTACCTTT
>NW_015152497.1:15012-16958 GCF_000732505.1 Cyprinodon variegatus
GAAAGCCTCAGTTCATTTGAATTGAGACCAAAAACACATTTGTTTAAGATTGCCTTCGACTGTTCTGGTTAAACAGATTCTTTTTTGTTTCTGCATTTTTTATTTTATTTTATTTATTTTTTCCTAGCTGCTTTGATTCTGTTTTATTTTCCTGTATTTTAATCATGTAAAGCACCTTGCATTGTGTTTGTACTGAATTGTGCTACACAAATATATTTGCCTTGCCTTGCCTTGCCTCAGTGCAGAGCTGTCTGCTCTGAGTATGCATCAGAGCAGACAGCTCAGCAGCAGCTTTCAGTGGATGCACAGAGCTCAAGGTATTAAAGGTATAGAAGTAGATGCTCTTTTTCCAGCTGCATCATCAAAATAAGTGGTCCTCCTAATTGTCAATTATTCTGGTGATATATTTACATAAGGCCGTCCTACGTGCTTGTCCCGATTTTGACTTACCAGTGGTGAGTCTATCATAGTGGAGAAATTGCAAATCTTCTTTTGGAAAGTAAGCTTGTATGGGCGATGCAAAGTGCAGCTTTTAAACCGAGTTTGCATGAGGAGAAATGGGCTCGTACAAGCTCTCTTATGCGTTTAATATGCTTTTGCCAGCCTTTGGAATCCAAAATCAGTTGAACTTTAGTTTCTTCTACACCCTTCATCTTTAATCATTAAAATATAGTGAGAGAAAAAAAATGTCAGGCTTGCAGGATTACCATGAGACATGACAAGATAATTCCCATGAGACAGTTAAACAATGTAAATTGTAACAAAAAACATCCCAACAACAACTTATTGTCCTTAATATGGTTCAACTTAGAATATCCTCCAGAATATTATATCCTTGAAACTTGAGAAATTCAAATTGTTTTTTTTACTTCGGATTCAGATTTTAGATTAAAGTTCCATCTCTACAAACAGATAACATTTCTATGTTTGCTTTCCAGTGTATTTTTTGTTCCCTGAAGTCAAAAGGACAATTTTTCAAGTCTTATCTGCACGTGTTATTTAGAAACACGTGAAGATAAAATAAAACAGGTTAATGATTAGTCCTTGGTAATACATGGGATATTTAAGGTATGGGTTCCAAACAGTCCACAAAGCAGACCTGCAGACTTAAACTTAGAATGGAGATGACAATGTTTTTCCGAGCACTGCTGCTAATCTGCTCTCTGTCTATATCTCAGCTCCAGGCTTTGACCCACAAAGAAATTAATTCCCATTCAAGGAAAAATGGATCACAGGTAGAAGATGCTGAAATTGTTCCTAACCCTCAACAAACAATTCCACAGGACACCAATACTGTGCTGAGAGAGTTGATCGCCTCGGTGGCTGGACTGAAGGTGGAGACAAAGTACCTACAGAGAGATCATGAAGGTATATTTAGTAGCAGCTGTTTAGAATGGTTTATTTGAATGCTTGTCTCAATTAAATAACAGCACAATTTACTGTTTCCTTTTTATTACTACAACAGCTAACACGAGAGAGCTGAAAGATGAGTTGGAGAAGGTGAAACAACTGTACCAAGGTTTTTATCAAACTACATTATTGCTGCTTTCATGTGTAGAATATTTTTATATTATAATATTTTTAATATTAATTTGCTTCTTCTACAAATAACACATTTTCCATATCTAGTGTGTAGTACAAATATATCCATTACAATCTGCAAGGAACCATAGATTGTAAGACGAAAAAAGAAACCTCTCAGTGAATCCAGATCAGAGTGCTTTTGTTTTTTTTTGACATTTTACCGAGTACAATTCAATTTCTTTCAGAACAACCCATGCAAGAGACACAATACAAAAACACATTTGGTCAGACAGCTACAGCAATTGGAAGGTGAAAGTGTTTGAACCTGGTCCTTTATTTGTGAGGGAGTGATCCCTGTGTAATACAAAAAAAAAGACATTTTTAACAGAATTTATTCCAATTAAGTTTAACAAAAATATCTG
>NW_015152497.1:18831-21216 GCF_000732505.1 Cyprinodon variegatus
AACTGCACTGGCACGATTTTACTGAAGGCCTGACCAAAAAATACAGAAGACCGAACAATTAGACCACAGAAAATTTTAACAGGCTTTATTGACGAGATAAGGTTCGGTGCTGAGTTGCCCTGAACTTAGGTCAACCGGAACTGGAAGGTGAAGGGAAGACAAACGATTAGTTCAGGCTCAGTGGGAAATTTCATTTGTGGATATGGAGAAGAGGATCTGGTGGTTGACTCACGTTTCCAGAGAAGTTGTAGGATCTTTGACTCCAATCTGTGTGCTGTTTTCCAGTGTTAATCTGATTCGGTGGAGGGCGGAACAGGGTTTACCCAGAACTCGGATGATTGTTGGTGAACGGAGAAACTGACTGCCTCTCAGATTTCCTGCGGTACTTAAACGGGTAGTAATGGAGATGATTCCCTTGCTCACAGAGTTAACTCAATGACCTCTTCAAGAAAGAAGGATCCAAACCTCCAGTTTGAATCCCCAGCTCGGTTTGAGGCTCTGTTGATTCCTTCATGGAGTGAAGGTCCGTAAAGGTCCAGTTTGCAGGATGACTTCCTGCCGAGAGGCAAAGACAAAAACGAAGTTAAAAGTCAGGTAGACAAGAACTCAGTCTTACTCAGCAAAAACACAGCTTGGCTAGAGTACCCAAAACTGGCAAACACTCTGGCGTCGAGGTAGGTAAGAGCACTCTGCTAACGAGGCAAGCATCATCAGGTGTGTGAGGAGGAGGACCAGAACCAGGCGCCTCCTGCTGATGGAAGGGAGAACAACACAAAAAAGACAAACACACAGACTGGGGTCCTGACATGCACAAGGAGAGTTTATATGGGAGACTGAACAAAGAGGGGACTAACGACCTGATTGGGAGCAGGTGTGAAGAGAGGAGTCTAGAAAGGAGCTAGGGAAAAGGAGACCAACACAAGAGGGTAACAGAGGGCAACAAATAAAAACCTAAGAACTCAAATATATCCAGAAAACACTAAAAACATAGGAATTAAACTGATAAAACAAGAAAACATGAAGCAAAGTAAAGCTGGATACTAAAAAAAAAGGCAGAACCAGGCCCGTGACAAACACTTTTTCCTGTGTTACTTTTATACTTCAAATAGTTTTAAAGATGGTTTTTTTTCTCAAGTAAAAACCTTAAGTTTATACTCTATCTTCTACAAAAGTGTTTTTAAACAGTAGGATTTGTTCTTCCACTTGAGTAATAAACATTTATACTTTCGACACCTCTGTGCATCAGACATGCATAATTAAAAACAAAAACAAAAAATGGTTTACATAGAAATAAAGAAACTATGAATTTGATTTGGAAAACCTATGGGCTGTTCCTATTTTCTACTTTATGAGTTTTGGCTAAATGTTACGAGTTCTATAAATATATGTATTATCGTTAATATTGTAGAAGCTAAAATCCTATATTTTAGGCTACTGGTTGCTATTCCTGAAAGGTGCTGGTTTTATGTGTGCTCAATTAAGATTATCATGTTGATCTTTACTATTAATAAAGTCATTTATTAACAGAACAGTGTCCATAGTTTTAATACTTTCCTTTCCATATAAATAAAGTCGACATTAATCTAAACCAAACACAGTAGAAAACTGTTGCCTCCCCTCATTTACAACAGAATCAGGGTTGGGCTTAAATAACCCCATCTTCCGTCAGCCAATCAGAACTCAAAATGAAATACGCCCCCTGGTGATGATAAATACAGGAAAGGAAAAATTGCTCCTACAGTTATTTTTATTGTGTTTTGTTAAGAAATGTTTCGCTTTGTATGATTTCAGCTCAGATGAAAGAATTGGTCAATGTTAAAAGCAGGGCAATCATCACTCCAAACAGTGCGGAGGCTCTGAAGAAAGAAGGTTCAATCCGTCAAAGCAATAACTTTGTAAAATATTTTCATCTATATTTTCCACACAGTTCAGACACAAGAGTTGGACAAGGTGAAACAACAGAACCAAGGTATTTAAAGTATGTGGAAATGCAATTAGAAAGAAACACCAACTTCAATTAAAGTATAAACAATACATTTGTATCAAGTGCATTTTTTATAACATCACCCAATATAAAACAAGCAAAATCTTGCATGATAACTAATGATTTTGTATCAGACATATATAAATGTAAAGAAAAAAATGGTTAACACAGAAACCAATAATCAATTAATGTACTTATGCCTAGTCATGGTGTCTGCTAAATGAGGTTTAGCAAAATGTTACAAAACTTAAAATACATATTTTTATTAATATCATGGTATTTGATGTATTTTATAACAAATGTTTTGCTTTGTATGATTTTAGCTCAGATAGAAGATCTTATCAATGTTAAAAGCAGGACAATCGTCACTGAGAATCAGGTGGAGACTCTGAAGAAAGAAG
>NW_015152497.1:21671-24344 GCF_000732505.1 Cyprinodon variegatus
GGCCTCAGGCTCAGAAACTCTTGGTCCATTTAACTCGCACGTCCCTCTGATCTTCAGGCATGTTGTTACAAATATCGGAAATGCCTACAACCCAAACACAGGTAACTTGGTTTAATAATTGTTTTATATACTGTTTATTTATATAGTTCAAATTAAATGTCAATCTTTGGCCAGAAGGTGCTGAAATGATAATGTCACGTAAGAGAAAAATAGCCTTTATATCATGTTTGTTGATTCTGGAAAGAAAACTTTCTAGATTTCATGGGTATTATTGAAAACTGGGATTTTTGCCACAAATTTTCCAAATTGTTGTTAGTATTATTATTTTTTTTTTTCTTTAGGATTTTTCATAGCACCACTGAGAGGAGCCTACCACTTTGAGTTCTATGTAGGTGCACATGGACATTCTTCACATCCTTCAGGTGCTGTGCTGGTCAAGAACGGAGAACACATTTTTATTGCATATGAACATCAAGTTAATGGATTCGGTTCTTCAGCCAATGGTGTCACATTGTTGTTAGAGACAGGAGATGTTGTGTTTTTGCGTCACTGGGAAAACACAAGGATATTTGATAATACAAATCGTCATACAACCTTCAGCGGCCATCTGCTTTTCACCATATGAGAAGATCTGATTTCTCTATCAACATTATCAATTAGCAGAAACTATTGTTTTATGTTACAGTTTTAGTTTCATGTAAAAAAAATGTAATCAAACAAAAATATAAATGATTCAAACCAACTCTGCTGCACAGTAGTTTCAACAGATTTTTCCTCTTGTGGTTCTGAAGGATTAAGGTGATTGTATTCAAGAAGCAACAATAACTGTTTAGAAGTGCTGTGTGAATAAATATATTTTATAAATTATTCAGTGGATGACTGTGGTGGTTATAGGTGTGTTTGTGAGTAATGTGTTTGTGTCTGTGTCTATTTTTAGATCTATGTGCATGTAACATACTATTCTGAATACATTTTAAGCTAAAATATAAAATTTATTTCCCTGCCTTTGAATAAAAATGGAAATATAAAGGTGTTATACTCCACTAAATTAGGTTCAGTGAATTAGGTTTACCTAAAACAAAAAAACAAGCAAACAGTTTGTTTCTTGTTTCTATGTGGAAAAGTTATATTTCTTCGTCTGATATCTACATTTATAGTTTATATTTAATACCTACACCTAAATATTAAGATTATTTAAACTTATCCTGAGTTAATATTAAACAAATATTCTAAAATTCTATATGCAATATATTCTAAGGATATTCTAGTATATCTAAAAACAATCTTCATTATTCAGTTAGTTTTCTAAGCTTCTTAAATCTATATCTAATCTTACCTGAAATCAAACAACAAGCAGTAATGCCTGCTATTGCAGTTAAGTAATACATGTTACAATCTTTAGGAAAACTAATTTAATTGTTTGAAAAGTTCAATCTGCATTATTCCTTAAACCAAACATTAAGAGGTGTCTTTAATCACGCAGTTTAGATTTTCAACTTATCTCCAAAAACTTTCTGGAGCGTTTTTCTTTTTTTGTTTGTTTTTTTTTTTTTTAGTTTAAATAAAAGCTGGTCATCATTTAGCACAATAACATTACCATGTTTTAACATGTCCTACTATGTCTTTTACCTTCCCATATGAATCCATAAATTGTTATTTTCCAATAAATAAACTCTCTTTCTCTATAGGGACTGATGGAAAAAGAAACAGTAATTGTGACAGAATCTTCATTTTTATAATATTAATTAGACCGTTAAAATCAATTAGTGTTAACCCTTTTCAACTCTTTTCATTTCTTTAGTAACTAGGGGATAAAAAGTATATGGGTGATTGTGCTAGCCAATATCACTTTATAACAATATATTTTATTTGCAGTCATACCTCTTGGCTATATGGAAACATTCTTTCAAGGCGCAAACTCCTAATGGGTCAGTTTTTAGAGCTGGAGGCAAAAAAAATAAAAACGTCTAAAAAAACGTAAAGCGTGTGACAGTAAATGTTTGAATATACTGTACAACCACAATATACATCCTATTTTTCCTTGTTAATTGTTCAGATTGGTACCATGTGAGTCTCTGTGTACCAAAAATTGTAGCCAACACTCAAATAATTTTGAAGATATGGTACACTAAATATTTCTTAACCTTGTTTTTTCCTAAAATTTCTGGAACAGAAGTCTAACTTTACAGTAATTGCATTACAGTGGTCCATATTTATAATAATATTCACTGTATTAAGTCTCCAGCATGAGTATCCTGTGCCTCGTGGCATACATACCTGTTGTATAGCTCATGTTGTTTGGATGTTTTCCATTGGAACCTGTTCATTTATATTGTGTTTTCGGTGAGCTTTCATATGTCTGAAACTCATGAATGCACCATAGGGGTTCGAAACCCCATCCTCTGCACCACACCTGCGAGTGAGATGCGTGAAAGTTGAAAAAAATAAGTTATTTACTGTTTTTTTCCTTGATAACTCACTTTCGTCACGCACATTACACACTGGGTACACTGAAAAAAGTGAAAAGACTTTGTCATTCCTTCAAAGTGCATTTTTAAATTGGTTGAATGAAAAATCGTGGTTTCCGTTTTGAATTTGATATTTCCAGTTTGTTTCAAAGCAAACGACACTCCCCCTGGATAAAATTAAATAAAACAATTCAAAATACATGAT
>NW_015152497.1:25082-28667 GCF_000732505.1 Cyprinodon variegatus
AAATAGTAAAAACCCACATTTAGTTTAATTTTACATGTAATTTCTTTTCCCTAATCTTTGTGTAAAATATGCACTGGCCTTTTGAAAGATGGTATTTTCAGACTCATCAAAAATAAATGGCATTTAAAAGAGACTTTTCTGTTTTTAATTTGTATCTGCAGTGAATCATTTCAGTGAATTTTAGTTTTATATTGTTGGGAATTTGGCTTGTAATGTCGTGACATTTTCACTTATAAAAGGCAAAAAAAAATCTCATTGACCTAAATTAACACTTTAGCTTGGGACTATATAATGTTTTGAGTAAGGTACAACAGAAAATTGACTTTGTGTTGATTCAGAAATTTAAGTTGAAAAAACTTAAAAAAAATTCATGTAACAAAATTACAGCATTTCAATTAGTTTATTCCAAAGTGAATCTATACTTATTTGTAATGTAAAAAATTTGTTTTTTCTAAATTGAAAAATTAAGTTTTAACGAAGTATAAAACTTGTTTATAGTCTTTGTCATAAATTAAAGTTTTACTTGGTATGAATGCAATTTCTTTCTTTGGTTTAAGGTAAAAAATCTATTTCTAGTAAATCAAAATGTATAGTTTCAACCACATCAGAAAGTTAATTTGAGATAAAGTAATAAATTTAGGTGTAACAAATTACAGTAATTTTTTTAAGTTCATCCAAAGTATCTTTTTTTTCAGTGTAGTATGAACCTTATACGGTGCCAAGCTTTAAAGGACAAGGCCAAATTGTCATGTGGTTAGATGCTCCTACCATTAATTAATTTTAACACATTTTCAGGGGGAAATAAGTACTTAAATACAAGGCAGAGAGCTTTATAGTCCACTTTTTTATCAAAGTTTGATCAATATTACTCACCTTTAGATGAATTGTGGATGACAAAGTCCAGAAAACTGAAGAGTAAACACGCTCAAACTATGCGCAGAGTCCCTCTGGTTAACACTGGTTAACACTAGGAGGCTTCAAGTCTCTCACCACTATTTTTCCTGCGCGACCATCATGCACATTACACCAATGAAGGGGGGCACATGACCTGCCATTTTGTATAGACAAGGCATATTCCAGGACATTACAACTTTTTTATGCTCTTTTGTACTACATGCATTCTTTTTATATTGTCTGCTGTAGTTTTATCTTTAATGGCATATTGCTTTAACTCTGTGTACTCTAGATAAGCTACTGGAACCAGAGTTTCCCTGAAGTAGTAATCCCAAGGGATGAATAAAGTTGAGTCTATGTCTAAGTCTCAGAGGTATACATGTCAAAACAGCTGCTAGACCATCACTTGAGGTGGTGGAGCTTCAATTAGAGAAGTTTTGCCCTGAAATTTTTTTTTTTAACTACTTGGTTTCGCCTGTTATATACTCTTCTATGTTGCAAAAGTCACTTTCTATATCTTCGTGTTATGATGGGTTTCAAATATTGTGTCCACATGCAGATACAACTCAGAGGCAGGGGAAAAGTTTAACAGTTTATTGAGATAATGACACTGAGAGGGACATAAACCAAGGATTCTAAAGGTCCAGAGGAGCAGCGGAGAGACAACTTTTCCTGAAGTTGACTGCAAACTGAAGTGGTTGATGTTTTCCTTAGTCTCAGAGAGACGCATAGATTCCTTCCAAGGTTTGAAGGACCAGGCTAATCCAGTTGATCAGGAAATAATCCTGCCAGAGACCAAAAAGGAGAAAACGGGTTGGATCTTAGGACTCAGAGAGACGAAAACTCAAAGGTTAAACTCAGCTAATCTCAGAGAGGCTAGAGTACCCAATACGGGCAAACACTCGAGGTGGTGACAGTCCGCTGCTCAAATACTCCTCTGGTAATGACCAAATAAGCCACAGCTGTGGGCGGTAAACAGGAAAAGGCACTCCATGCCAACAGGGAAGAAAGGGCACCATCTAGTGGATGGATGGAAACAATAAAAGAAAACACAAAACATATCAAACAGAAACCCTGACACTTAGCTGCAACCTCAGCATTACAAATAACTGAGTCACAAAAATAAAACCAAAGAAGAGAAAAAAAACTTTCCTCAGGATGTCCACGTTTTTAGCCTCACCAACTTTACCTGTGGCCAAGTTATTGTCTACTGTCAACCATGATAACACTGTAATTACAGTTTGTAATGTCTCTACAAAAGAACAGGATAAAGTTCCTTTACTGACAATATCTGCTGTTTACTGTATATTTAATGTACCTGACCTCTATTTACCACAAGTGACTCAGCATACCTTAAAAATTAAAACATCCCAGCTTGTTTAGAGACAAGAGCACCTTTCTTTTCTTAAAGATATGTTTATTGAAATGAACTGATTCACATTATACATTCTTGTAAAATAGTGCATTCAATCATAATTTAAAAGCAAATTAACCGAACCCACTCTCTTCATGTAAAAACATATAAAGTGAAAATTTATATTACAACTTATATTTGATAAAAATATTTAGGATGCTAGAAAATAATTAAAATCGGTTCCTCACTTCCGGACTCAGTACAATGTTCAGAAACGGAATCTATGGCCGTTTCTCAATATGTGTACTTGCGTGTTCTCATGTGCTTGTGAAACATCATCAGCCTCAGCCCCAGCACTATTCCAATTCACGAGAACACAAGAGCGAGAAAAGACAACGTCCCTGGACCTTGTTCTCACCCCTTTCACTCTGCTTTGCTCCTTCAGTGTGTGCACACGCTCTTTTCTCTGCTCCCTGCTTGCACTTTCTGGTCCTTTTATCTCCTTTTTATCTCTTAACCAAAACTACAGAAAGTTGGATTTAGTTATTTGATTTTATTTATTTTTTGTTTAGGTTTTTTTTTTTTTTTTTTCCCATGTGGACTATTTTAGTTTTCAGCTATTCCACACAAGATGCCTCTCTACAACAGCCCAGAGGAGGGAGTTATCATGAAAAACGCTCTTATGGAAAGACTTCAACATAAAGTGGATATGGAGAAGAACCACCCGATTCAAAGGATGCCTACCTTCAGCACAAAGGACTTTGACAAGCTTCTACAGAAAATAGCTGTCACGGAGCTGAAAATCCACCAACTTGAAGTAAGCAATGATGTAAATGCCGAGTATGGTAATGAAACAACACTGCCTGTGATTCCGAAGGGGGAACACCAGCCCAGCAACTCAGTAAACAAACAGTTCTCTGAGGAAAAAGAGAATCCCTGGAACACTCTAGGTGCAAGACCAAAGGATCAACGAACCCCCCACCTAGACAAAGAAAACTGGCCGAGACCACAGAGAGATGTCCCAAGAAAAGTGAAACAAAAACGGAATGTTCTCACAACAAGTGAGTAAACCTGCTGGAAATGTTGGAATTCCGTTACAAAACAGATTTGCTCCACTCCAAGATGAGACCCGGAAGGATCACAATGACAATCAAAGGTATGTCAACAATCTTCACTCTAAGCTACCAGAGAAAAAAACAGGCCTCAGGGCCAAGGACCCTGATATTATGCAATGGATCTATAAGTGGGATTAAACATTTCTGCAGAGATGGCAAAAGTACTCATTTTCCGTACTTGAGTAAAAGTACAGATACTTGTGTTAAAAAATACTCTGGTAA
>NW_015152497.1:30351-32229 GCF_000732505.1 Cyprinodon variegatus
AGCGGCCCTCACGTGCCCATTAATTGTGGAGATGAAATGTTTTCCAGAGTTCTGATGTTAAACAAATGGCTGGATGCAACATGCAAACAAACAGCTGTAACGTTCATAGACAACTTTCACATCTTTTGGGAGAGGAGACATATGTTCAACAGAGATGGTTTCTCTTTAAATAGGTCAGGAGCAAAACGGCTGATATCAAACATTTTCTATTCTGTGAACCATGCACCATTAGCTTTGTTCCAAAACAAAGTACAACCAGTGCCTAAACAAACGATAAGCACAGTACAGCCCGATCAAGCCAAGATAAAGATGGCCAGAAAGATGACACAGAAAGAAGCTATGTCAGAACTACTGGAGGATTCATCCCAGATCTCAGCAGGACAAAAAGAGGACTCCCCTTTAAATTCCAAAGAGAACCAAAAACCTCCATCCCCACAGACACAAGTCCAGACTGCACCCCCTCTTCTCCACAAAGCCCAGATGTCCCTTTTCTGGAATTTTCTCATAACATGAACAAAGTTTTTAAGATTGGCCTACAGTTGACATCCTCTCCACATAGTCATTCTGAAAACCACAGCTATGTGCAAAAAACAGCATCTTCTAAAAGCTGCGGAGCCCCAGATCCTCCTCTACATATCACGGAACGTCAGGACCTTCAGATAACTTCTCCGTGATACACACCCGGCCCTGGCAACAAGCTTATCAGACATAACAGTTTCCAGCATCAGCTTGGGCCTTACACCAGAGCTTATGGAATATCTGTGATGATATGTGGCAGAAATAAGAAAACAAAATGGGAACAAACAGGAACAGACACAAAACAAACAGACACGAAAAACAAAAAACAACCCACCCAAGGTGGGGGAGGGCAACAAAAAGTCTCTGGAGGCAGATGAGGAAGAGTCTCTGGAGGCCGGCCGTGGGGCCGGAGGCGAGGCAGAGTCTCTGGAGGCCAGCCGCTGGGCCGGAGGCGAGGCAGACGCTCTGGAGGCCGGCCGCGGGGCCGGAGGCGAGGCAGATGCTCTGGAGGCCGGCCGGAGGCGAGGCAGATGCTCTGGAGGCCGTGGGTCAGGCGACGAAGGTGGGCCTCTGGAGGAGGCCGGCAAGGAAGGAGGGCCACTGGAGGAGGCCGGCAATGAAGGAGGGCCACTGGAGGATGACGTCTCCATTGCTGCAGGAAGCTCCGAGGAGGACGACGTCTCCGTTGCTGCAGGAAGCTCCGAGGAGGATGACGTCTCCGTTGCTGCAGGAAGCTCCGAGGAGGACGCGGCCTCCGTTTCTGCGGCTCAGCAACAGGCTCAGAGGGGGCCACAGACTGCGGCTCAGGAACAGGCTCAGAGGAGGCCGCCGACTGCGGCTCAGGAACAGGCTCAGAAGGGGCAGCCCACTGCGGCTCAGGAACAGGCTCGGAAGGGGCCGCCCACTGCGGCTCAGGAACAGGCTCGGAAGGGGCCGCCCACTGCGGCTCAGGAACAGACTCGGGAGGAGCCGCCCACTGTGGCTCAGGTACAGCCTCCGAGGGGACCGCCGACTGCGGCTCAGGTACAGCCTCAGAGGGGACTTGGAGCGCCCGCAGAGGGCTCTTGGAGGCTTGGAGCGCCCGTTGAGGGGCTGATGAAGGTGGCAGGAATGGGAAAAGATCTTCCCTCTCCCCATAAAAAAAGCTCTAGAGGTCTGACTCTGATATATGGGGAGCTCTGAGGAGTTCACTTGCCTGGATTTCTGCTGAGTCCATCTTGGCTGGATCCTTCTGTCAGGATTTGGTGTTGGATTGAGGACCCAAATGCAGAGGCAAGTAGGCAGAGGTGAATTTAGGTGGGTTTAATGAGGTTCACAGGAACTGAGGCAGGAATCAAAAATCCAACAGAAATAACAGAC
>NW_015152497.1:35734-36260 GCF_000732505.1 Cyprinodon variegatus
ATTTGGCCAATCATCTGGATTAGTGCTAAACAAGGCACCGTGGAGGGCATAGGGGTCCATATGGTCGATCACGGAACATTTCCTCAGATATGACCCTTCATCTTTAATCATTAAAATATAGTGAGAGAGAAAAATGTCGGGCTTGCAGGATTACCATGAGACATGACAGGATAATAACAAGATAATTGCCATGAGACAGTTAAACAATGTAAATTGTAACAAAAAACATCCAAACAACAACTTATTGTCCTTAATATGGTTCGACTTAGAACATCCTCCAGAATAGTATATGCTTGAAACTTGAGAAATTCAAATTGTTTTTTTTTTCTTTGGATACAGATTTTAGATTAAAGTTCCATCTCTACAAACAGATAACATTTCTATGTTTGCTTTCCAGTGTATTTTTTGTTCCCTGAAGTCAAAAGGACAATTTTTCAAGTCTTATCTGCACGTGTTATTTAGAAACACGTGAAGATAAAATAAAACAGGTTAATGATTAGTCCTTGTTAATACATGGGATATTTAA
>NW_015152497.1:36625-39308 GCF_000732505.1 Cyprinodon variegatus
GTGCAGTTGAGTGTGAACTTAAATGTAGGTTTTTTATTCATCCTAAAGCTACACCCTCTCAAGATGCATCTGACCCAAAGTTTAAAGCAAACCTCCCTGTTAACAGTTAACATGTAACTACATAGATTCAAACAAAAAATAATAATACGACACATAGGGTGTAGATGATGATACATGGTCCAGTGGGGTCCTGTCATTATGCCCCTGATGCACCCTGGCTACTTGGCTAGGCATGCATGACTTTTGCCTGGGAGTCTGGGGATTGAATCTAATCCATAGATGCCACATAGGACCTACACTCTTGTTTATGATGACACTTTTTAGCACTAATACACCACACCTGATCTCATTACCTTTTACAAAGAAAATTCAATCACCTCAAATGGTCAGATTGGTAAAAAATTTTCGAAGGAAAAACAGTTAGAGTCGGTGATGTTAGACATTTATTTGCATTGTCCTATTGACTTACAATGGTCCATCAAAGCAATAACTTTGTATTTTTTTTTTTTGTTTTTACACACAGCTAAGTCAGAGGAGTTGGAGAAGCTGAAACAACAGCACCAAGGTATTTAAAAAGTGAGAAAAATGTATAAAGAAAGGAACACCAGCTTCAATTAAAGTATAAACATACAAATATTTTTTTTTTATCACCACATATAAATAGAAGCAAAATCTTGTGTGATAAGTATTGTTTCTGGATCAGCAAAGGTACCAAGTAATAGCCTGATAAACCAGACTAAATGGGAGATGAAAGGTGTTATTTAGTCTGGCCCCGATGAATGAGACAACGGAAGATTGTTGATGAGAACAACCCGTTGTTTGTGCCTATTGGTCAGCGCTCTGAGCAATGAGCGCAACTGATTGTGACGTAGTAAGCGCGTCAGGAAGCTGGTGGGGGAGTGTAAACAAACAGCCTGTTGGTAAAACGGCGAATACGTCCTTCTTAAAAATGAATGAGCGTAGAGCCTCTTCCTGCTCACGTTTCAACAAAAAACCCAAGTTTAATCCTTCCAAAGCTGATTCCAAAGCTGAGTCAAAAATTGCCATCAGAGCCAGTGGTCCTTCACACACGACTTTGCCGAGAGAGGGCCACTGCAGACGAGCTGCTCCGCTGGTTGCCGTGGTCCCCTCAACTTCGGATGTTGTTTTTTTTTAATTATGCATTAAATGGATAAATGGACCAGATAGTGACACTTTAAAGTTTAATATTCGCCTGAAATTATCTTAAAACATACTTTTATTGAACAACAGCAACAGAAAAGAGAACTTTTGACGGAGTGCTCAATTGAAAGCTGCTGCTGCAGCAGTGCATGCTACTGTTGTGCTTTCTCCAGCGTCGTCCAACTTTGTCGTCACGCCCTCAAAACCCCGCCCGCTTTGCATCCAGACATTCAAAACGCATCTCTGCATTGTGATTGGTCCGCCAGATTTAGGGCCTGGGGCATTGATAGAGGCTAGACCAACTCACAGGCAAAAATGGTTTTGGCCGCTGGCGGGTGGGGCTAGTTTACTAGGCTGACCAAGTAAAAAGTACAAATACTTTATTATCTTACTTAAAGGTACATGGACTTTGTGAACTTAAAAGTTTTTCAAGAGGATGCAAAGTTAAATTTGACACTGTTACTATTAGTTATAAAACTGAGAAAATAAAGTATAAGAAATTATGTTCCAGAATTGTAGAAAAAATGTTCCTTTAATAGGCAAGTGCAGTTTGTCCTTAACACTGTCAAGGTTTGGTTGAGCCAAATGAAGGAGCTGAGAGGCAGAGGTGAGTTCTTGCTGTTTTTCATGAATCAATACAGGTAACAGACGCAGAAATACTATATCCAACTTAAAATGTAAAACTTAACCAGAACCATGGAGACATCAGGGGAAAAGAACATGTGGAGTCAGGGAAAGGCGAGGAGAGACGAGGTAAGATGAGGAACCAGCACTGAGGAACTGCACAAGGAGAGTATTTATGGGAGGCTGAACAAATAGAGGACTAACGAGCTGATTTGCAGCAGGTGTAAAGAGAGGAGTCTAGAAAGGAGCTAGGCAAAAGGACACCAACACATGAGGGTAACAGAGGGCAACAAAGAAAAACCTAAGAACTCAAATATATGCAGAAAACACAACAACATAGGAATTAAACCAATAAAACTAGAAAACAAAGAAAAACATGGATCAAAGTGAAACTGAATACTCAATATATAAATAAATAAATAACAGAACCAGGACCGTGACAAACACTTTTTTCTTTGTTAGTTTTATACTTTATGTAGATTTAAACAGGGTAGTTTTACTTGAGTAAAAAGCTTAAGTTGATACTTTATCTTCTACAAAAGTGCTTTTAAACAGTAGGATTTCTACTTCCACTTGAGTAATAAACGTTTATACTTTTGACACCTCTGTGCATCAGACATGCATAATTAAAAACAAAAACTAAAAATGGTTTACACAGAAATGAAGAAAAATTAATTTGATTTGGAAACCCTATGGGCTGTTCATATGTTAATATGTTACAAAACTTAACTTAAAATGCATATTTTTATTAATATAATGGTATTATTGATGTATTTTATAACAAATGTTTTGCTTTGTATGATTTCAGCTCAGATCGAAGATCTTATCAATGTTACTCTAAAGAAAGAAGTCGAAGGTTTGTGAATCCAGAAATTAACTTCCTTTGTAAACCATCACA
>NW_015152497.1:40985-42614 GCF_000732505.1 Cyprinodon variegatus
ACAGCGGACTGCCACTTGAACAGATTGTGTGGAAATTTTTCCCAGGTAAGTGTGAACACAAAAGATCCTTCCAGGGGGAGAAGGCCAAAAGGCAAAGACAAAGACACAGTTAATCTCAGAGAAACGAAGCTCAGATTAGACTCAGCTAATCACGGCTTGGCTAGAGTACCCAAAACTGGCAAACACTCTGGCGTCGAGGTAGTGGCAGTCAACGGCTCAAACACTCCCAAGTGATGAACCAACAAGCCACAGGTGTGCTGGAGGGCCAACGAGGACAGGGCGCCACCTGGTGGAGGAGCGAGAGACGAACACAAAACAACCCACACAAACTGGATTCTTAACAGTTCAAACTATTTTTTTTCTCTAACCCTTTTGAAACAAATCCCAATTTCAAGGATATTTTGGAAAACCTATAACATAAAAATTTGTTGTCATTGCTCATTGTTTATGTTTTATTTACAGGTTGGGCTAGTTTACTAGGCTGACCAAGTAAAAGAGTACAAATACTTTATTATCATACTTAAAGGCACATGGACTTTGTGACCTTAAAAGTTGTTGTAGTTTTTCAAGAGGATGCAAAGTTAATTTTGACAGTTAGTTTTAGTTATAAAACTGAGAAAATTAAAATATGGGTCTCAATACAATGTTGAAGAAGGGAATCTATGGCCATTTCTCAATATGTGTACTTGTGCACATCAGCTTCAGCCCCAGCACTATTCCAATTCACGAGAACACAAGACCAAAAAAGATAACGTGCCTGGACCTTGTTCTCACCCCTCAGTGCAGAGCTGTCTGCTCTGAGTATGCATCAGAGCAGACAGCTCAGCAGCAGCTTCCAGTGGAAGCACAGAGCTCAGGCCGTCCTACATACTTGTCCCAATTTTGACAGCAGCTTTTAAACAGAGCTTGCAAGAGGAGAAATTGGCTTAGCTCTCTTACGGGTTTGATATTCTTTTGCCAGCCTTTGGAATCAAATATCAGTTGAACTTTAGTTTCTTCTACACCCTTCATCTTTAATCATTAAAATATAGTGAGAGAAAAAAAATGTCGGACTTGCAGGATTACCATGAGACATGACAGGATAATTACAAGATAATTACCATGAGACAGTTAAACAATGTAAATTGTAACAAAAAACATCCCAACAACAACTTATTGTCCTTAATATGGTTCAACTTAGAATATCCTCCAGAATATTATATCCTTGAAACTTGAGAAATTCAAATTGTTTTTTTTTTACTTCAGATTCAGATTTTAGATTAAAGTTCCATCTCTACAAACAGATAACATTTTTATGTTTACCTTCCAAAATATTTTTTGTTCCCTGAAGTCAAAAGGCCAAGGTTTCAAGTCTTATCTGCATGTGTTATTTAGAAACACGTGCAGATAAAATAAAACAGGTTAATGATTAGTCCTTGTTAATACATGGGATATTTAAGGTATGGGTTCCAAACAGTCCACAAAGCAGACCAGCAGAGACTTAAACTTAGAATGGAGATGACAATGTTTTTCCGAGCACTGCTGCTAATCTGCTCTCTGTCTATATCTCAGCTCCAGGCTTTGACCCACAAGGAACTAATTTCCCATTCAAGGAAAAATGGATCACAGGTAGAAGATGCTGAAATTGTT
>NW_015152497.1:44359-45824 GCF_000732505.1 Cyprinodon variegatus
AAAATGAATGAGCGTAGAGTCTCTTTCTGCTCACGTTTCAACAAAAACCCCAAGTCTGATCCTTCCAAAACTGATTCTAAAGCTGAGTCAAAAATGCCCATCAGAGCCAGTGTTCCTTTACACACGACTTTGCCGAGAGAGGGCCGCTGCAGATGGGCTGCTCCGCTGGTTGCCGCGGTCCTCTCAACTTCGGATATTGTTTTTTTTAATTACACATTAAATCGGTAAATGGACCAGATAGTGAAACTTTAAAGTATAATATTTGCCTCAAATTATCTTGAAACATACTTTTATTGAACAACAGCAACAGAAAAGAGAACTTTTACCAGAGTTCTCTATTGAAAGCTGCTGCTGCAGCAGTGCATGCTACTGTTGTGCTTTCTCCAGCGTCATCCAGCTTTGTCGTCACGCCCTCACAACCCCGCCCGCTTTGCATCCAGACATTCAAAACGCATCTCTGCATTGTGATTGGTACGCCAGATTTAGGGCCTGGGGCATTGATCAAGGCTAGACCACTCGCAGGCAAAAATTATTTTGGCTACTGGCGGGTGGGGTTAGTTTACTAGGCTGACCAAGTAAAAAGTACAAAAACTTTATTTTCTTACTGAAAGGCACATGTACTTTGTGAACTTAAAAGTTGTAGTTTATCAAGAGGATGCAGTTAAATTTGACACTGTTACTATTAGTTATAAAACTGAGAAAATAAAGTATAACAAATTATGTTCCAGAATTGTAGAAAAATTTCCTTGAATAGGTTAGTGCAGTCTGTCCTTAACACTGTCAGGGTTTGAGGACCCAAATGCAGAGGCTGAAAGGCAGAGGTGAGTTCTTGCTGTTTTTATTAAATCAATACAGGTAACAGATGCAGGAATCTAATATCCAACTTAAAATATAAAACCTAACCAGAACCATGGAGGCATCAGGGGAAAAGAGCATGTGGAGTCAAGGAAAGGCGAGGAGAGACGAGGTAAGACGAGGAACGAGCACTGAAGAACTGCACTGTCATGATTTTACTGAAGGCCTGACCCAAAAATGCAGAAGACCAAACAATTAGACCACAGAAAATTTTAACAGGCTTTATTGAAGAGATAAGGCTCGGTGCTGAGTTGCCCTGAACTTAGGTCAACCGGAACTGGAAGGTGAAGGGAAGACAAACGATTAGTTCAGGCTCAGTGGGAAATTTCATTTGTGGATATGGAGAAGAGGATCTGGTGGTTGATCTTTGACTCCAATCTGTGTGCTGTTTTCCAGTGTTATTCTGATTCGGTGGAGGGTGGAACAGGGTTTACCCAGAACTCGGATGATTGTTGGTGAACGGAGAAACTGGCTGCCACTCAGATTTCCTGCGGTACTTGAACGGGTAGTAATGGAGATGATTCCCTTTCTCAGAGAGTTAACTTAATGACCTCTTCAAGAAAGAAGGATCCAAACCTCCAGTTTGAATCCCCAGCTCGGTTTGAGGCTC
>NW_015152497.1:47302-49084 GCF_000732505.1 Cyprinodon variegatus
TGGAAGGGAGAACAACACAAAAAAGACAAACACACAGACTGGGGTCCTGACATGCACAAGGAGAGTTTATATGGGAGACTGAACAAAGAGGGGACTAACGACCTGATTGGGAGCAGGTGTGAAGAGAGGAGTCTAGAAAGGAGCTAGGGAAAAGGAGACCAACACAAGAGGGTAACAGAGGGCAACAAATAAAAACCTAAGAACTCAAATATATCCAGAAAACACTAAAAACATAGGAATTAAACTGATAAAACAAGAAAACATGAAGCAAAGTAAAGCTGAATACTCAAAAAAAAAAGGCAGAACCAGGACCGTGACAAACACTTTTTCCTGTGTTACTTTTATACTTCAAATAGTTTTAAACATGGTACTTTTTCTCGAGTAAAAAGCTTAAGTTGATACTCTATCTTCTACAAAAGTGTTTTTAAACAGTAGGATTTGTTCTTCCACTTGAGTAATAAACATTTATACTTTTGACACCTCTGTGCATCAGACATGCATAATTAAAAACAAAAAAGGGTTTACACAGAAATAAAGAAATAATTAATTTGATTTAGAAAACCTATGGGCTGTTCCTATTTTCTACTTTATGAGTTTTAGCTAAATGTTACAAGAATTCTATAAAAATATGCATAATCGTTAATATTGTAGCAGCTAAAAACCTATATTTTAGGCTACTGGTTGCTGTTCCTGAAAGGTGCTGGTTTTATGTGTGTTCAATTAAGATTATCATGTTGATCTTTACTAATAATTAAGTAATTTATTAACAGAACATTGTCCATAGTTTTAGTACTTGGCTTTCCATATACATAAATTACACATTAATCTGAACCAAACACAGTAGAAAACTGTTGCCTCCCCTCATTAACAGCAGAATCAGGGTTGAGCTTAAATAACCCCATCTTCCGTCAGCCAATCAGAACTCAAAATGAAATACACCCCCTGGTGATGATAAATACAGGAAAGGACAAATGGCTCCTACAGTTATTTTTATTGTGTTTTGTTAACAAATGTTTTGCTTTGTGTGATTTCAGCTCAGATAAAAGAATTGATCAATGTTAAAAGCAGGGCAATCATCACTGAAAACAGTGTGGAGGCTCTGAAGAAAGAAGGTTCAATCCGTCAAAGCAATAACTTTGTAAAATAAGTTCATCTATTTTTTCCACACAGTTCAGACACAAGAGTTGGACAAGGTGAAACAACAGAACCAAGGTATTTAAAGAATTTGGAAATGCAATTAGAAAGGAACACCAACTTCAATTAAAGTATAAACAATACATTTGTATTAACTGCATTTTTTATAACATCATCCAATATAAAACAAGCAAAATCTTGCATGATAACAAATGATTTTGTATCAGAAAAATATATATGTAAAGAAAAAAATGGCTAACACAGAAACCAATAATCAATTAATGTTACTTACTTATGCCTAGTCATGGTGTCTGCTAAATGAGGTTAAGCAAAATGTTACAAAACTTAAAATACATATTTTTATTAATATCATGGTATTTGATGTATTTTATAACAAATGTTTTGCTTTGTATGATTTCAGCTCAGATAGAAGATCTTATCAATGTTAAAAGCAGGACAATCGTCACTGAGAATCAGGTGGAGACTCTGAAGAAAGAAGGCGAAGGTTTGTGAATCCAGAAATTAACTTCCTTTGTCTGTACCATTAAGTTGCATTCACACTGAACACATTGGGCCGGATCTATCAAAGGTTTGCGTGTATAAAAACGTGATCTATTTCACTGCGCATGCTAAAAAATGTACAAACTG
>NW_015152497.1:50127-52121 GCF_000732505.1 Cyprinodon variegatus
CTAGTTTGTCTGTTTTAAGCTTATTATAAATTAAAAAAGACAAATAGTGCATTGTTCTTACTAAAAAGTTTGTAGTTTCTAAATTCCATACGTTGTGAAGTATTCTTCAGCTAATGTGAATTTTTCTTTTTAATCAAAACCAAGCCAAATCCCAATACTTTCTTCCTTATAGTGAAACGAGTGGCTTTCTCAGCTTCATTGTTGGCCTCAGGCTCAGAAACTCTTGGTCCATTTAACTCGCACGTCCCTCTGATCTTCAGGCATGTTGTTACAAATATCGGAAATGCCTACAACCCAAACACAGGTAACTTGGTTTAATAATTGTTTCATATACTGTTTATTTATATAGTTCAAAGCACATGTCAAACTTTGGCCATAAGGTCCTGGAATGATAATGTCACGTAAGAAAAAAATAGCCTTTATATCATGTTAGTTTATTCTGGAAAGGAAACTTTCTAGATTTCATGGGTATTATTGAAAAGTAGGATTTTAGCCACAAATTTTCCAAATTGTTGTTAGTATTATTAATTTTTTTTTTTCTTCAGGGTTTTTCATAGCACCACTGAGAGGAGCCTATCACTTTGCATTCAAAGTAGGTGCAAATGGACATTCTTCAAATGCTTCAGGTGCTGTGCTGGTCAAGAACGGAGAACACATTTTTATTGCATATGAACATCAAGTTAATGGATTCGGTTCATCATCCAATGGTGTCACATTGTTGTTAGAGACAGGAGATGTTGTGTTTTTGCGTCACTGGGAAAACACAAGAATATATGATAATCCAAATCATCATACAACCTTCAGCGGCCATCTGCTTTTCACCATATGAGAAGATCTGATTTCTCTATCAACATTATATATCAGCAGAAACTATTGTTTTATGTTACAGTTTTAGTTTCATGTAAAAAAATTTAATCAAAGTAAAATATAAATGATTCAAACCAACTCTGCTGCAACGTAGTTTCAACAGATTTTTCCTCTTGTGGTTCTGAAGGATTAAGGTGATTGTATTCAAGAAGAAGCATCAATAACTGTTTAGAAGTGCTGTGTGAATATATCTTTTATAAATTAATCAGTGGATGACTGTAGTGGGTATAGGTGTGTTTGTGTCTGTGTCTATTTTTAGATCTATGTGCATGTAGCAAACTATTTTGAAAACATTTTAAACTAAAATATAAAATTTATTTCCCTGCCTTTGAATAAAAATGGAAATTGAAAAACCCAAAGTTTGAATTGTGATTTTAATGCATTTAAATACTTAGTAGTATTAAAAAGCCTAGATTATTCAAACTATTTTATTTACTCTAACTCTTTTGGAATAAATCCCAATTTCAAGACTCTTTTGGACAACATAAAACATAAACATTTGTTGTCATTGCTCATTGTTTATGTTTTATGTTGTCCTATTCTGACTGTCAGTATTGTTTTTGTTAGTTTTAAATATCAATATATTTTCAATTATTTATATTTTGTATGTGGCTTTGATCTTCATTCTCCTCCCTGGCTCTATTACAAACCAATCTTTAGATGCGACTAACGATTGATAACATTGTTAAGCTTAACCACTAGCTTTACAATAGATTCATATCAATTAAAAGCTGTAGACAGTGGAGTCGGTGATGGACGGATCCCCACAAGCCAAAAGACATCCAGAATGTGAGCTCTCCTCTCGCAACGCTGTCAACATATTTAGTATATAAAGGGGTTATACTCCACTAAATTAGGTTTAGTGAATTAGGTTTTGTTGGGATCTGGAGCCGTACCACCTTCCTCCAGCAGAGTGCGCCGTGGGTCCTCCTGAGCTGAGCCTCCAACACACCTAGGGTGGCCATTTTTATAGCACCAAAAAGGAGGACATTGTGCGGCATATCAATAAATTACTAAGGTGTACATAAGAATCGGGTAAAGTCACATTTATAGCACAATTCTTAGTAGTTTAAAGAGGATGCTTGAGTAGCTGAATAGAACAAAATATTAAAGAAATGTAAAAAAGA
>NW_015152497.1:55129-56440 GCF_000732505.1 Cyprinodon variegatus
ATAGTGTGGATAACTGCAGTATTCAACTATTCACCCCAGTTAAATAAATGGAGATCGATAGATTTGACTCAGTCAGCACATTATTTTTATCTTTGCAAAGAGAAAACAGTTAATCTTATGGTCCTTATGGCACAGTAATTGGCTCTGTTCTGCCTGGGCAGCGTTCGTTCCCCCTACTACTTACAATAATGGAAGGTTGCCAGAGTCAAAACAAATTACAGACACTTTGGTTAAACAGTAACATGTTATGAATAAACCTTGAGAAAGAATCTGGTTTGTCATGGGAAGAAGGTATGTCTTTTCTACAAACACCCTCAAACAGGGAATTGTGTGGTCTTGCAGGTGAAACAGGCTGAGTGAAAACTTTTATAGTGAGCAAATAGCATAAAGTAGAATATGAAATAAGAGAAACAAAAAAACACAACAGGTTCTCTTCAAGAAAAGTTTCATTCGTCGGTCATATGTACCATTTCATTAGCCGTTTTTTTCACAATTTGATTCAGCTGTGCATGCACTCTCCATCTACCTAGCTTACTCTGGGCCGGTCTCTTACAGTCTCAGCCAGCCTTGCTTGGGTTTCAAACGCTTCTCCTACTTTTTGTCCTATGATTGGTCTTGCTTATTTTATCCAGTTTTTATTAGCACTTCATAGTATATTCTTGAAAGAGACATTAGGACGTTTGGGAATATGAGCTTAATTCTATTTTTAAAATAAATGTTATTTTACTCTCATGACAGAGATAAATTTATCAAATATGTAAAATTTATTTTTTATAAAGCAAACTACTACATGATAACCTGAGCCACTACTTATAAACTTTTTTTTGAAAGGAAAATGCCTAATCAGAAGAGTTGTTGGGGTGTGTCTCATTGAATAAAACTGGTAGTTAGTTCCATAGGAGAGCAACAAGATAACTAAAAGATCTGCCTCCGATTCTGCTTCTAGAGATTCTAGGAACTACGGTACTAGTAAACCTGCAGACTGAGAGCAACGTGATCTGTTAGGAACATAAGGAACAACCAGATATCCGATATAACATGGAGCTTAGTTATTTAGAGAAGGAAATTAGAAATTATATAGTGAATTTAATTGGAAGCCATTGATGGAAGGCTAAAATAGGACAAATACCATGGCTAAAAGTGTTGGCATGGTTACCGTTTAATTAGCAAATACAAGACCTGGAAAATGACCAAAGACTTCCACCTGGCTGATTGAGTCTGACATCTTTCTAAGGATCCTTTCGGGGTTAATGAAGCAAACTATGTGAAAAACGCTAGGTTAAAGTGAAGCTGAAAGAAAAAAAAAATCAA
>NW_015152498.1:0-2615 GCF_000732505.1 Cyprinodon variegatus
TCCCCCCTCCTCAACCAGAGCCACCGTGAAGCCTTTTCAGCTGCTTCCAAGATGTTCTTGGTGGCTCTTCGTCTCTGCAGACCGCAAATCCCTTGGAGTCCAAGGACACGGTGTAGAGATCTGCCTGCAAAGCCCCTGCAGCCCACTTCAATAGGCTCGCAGCGGGCCTTCCAGCCATTCCTCCGGCAGTCAGCCACAAGTTCTGCATATTTAGTCCTCTTCCTCTCCTGGGCTTCCTCTATTCGGTCCTCCCAAGGAACAGTTAGTTCAAGCAGCACAACCTGCCTGGTGGAAGTTGATGACAGCACCATGTCTGGGCGGAGTGTCATGGCTGCGATGTAATCCGGGAATCGCAACTGCCTCCCCAGATCGACCAAGAGCTGCCAGACCCTTGCTGTCGTGAGCAGTCCCCCTTGGGTCTTCTTGGAGGGTTGCAGTTTCTCCCCTGCTCGAACAAAGGCAATCATACTCCTGCTTAGAGGTTAACTCTTGCTGGTGTTTATGCCAGAAGAATTAAGAAGGCCTTGCACTCCACACTGAGGAGGGAGATTGATCTGAACTGCTCGATGTTCTTCGCGTTTTCCTCTTTGGGAATCCATACTCCCTCTGCATCTTAAGTAGGATTGTGTCACCCATTTTGAAAGTGATCAACCTTTAAATGGGTGTTATTAGAGGTTATCAGTCCCATAGAATGGCTTCAGATTGCGCCCCCTCTACATTGTAGTAGGTTTCTTATGATTGATAATGTGCAGCTTGTTGTTGATTATAGCTTCGGCCATGTCAAAAAACTTAAGTTTTATTTACTACTTACCTACTTTATAATTTTTATTTACTTTATTTACAGCCAATCTTTTAAAAAATGCGTTTTAAGCTTTACTTCAAGTGAATTCCACATGTTTCAGTCACAAGGATCTAATTTGGTGTTTAAAACAACTCTGTTGACAGGATATGAGATTATTTTCGTTGGGGTTGTTAGATACAAACGACATGCAGCTGAACTTTTTTTTCACTATAGTTGAAGAACTACTAAAACAGATTTAAGATTACACATAATTAGATTCATTATTTCTGTGGGCAAAAAAAGGAAGGACCTCAGGGTTAGGATTCATTCCGTGATTACAACCTTGTGAGGGACCAAAATTAAATAATTTGAAAAAGTGCTTTCATTTAATTCTGTCAAAAATGGTTAACAAAGGCTCAAAAGCAATAAAAAATTACTTAAATAATAAATAACATAGATCTGGGCCCAACTTAACTGAGTTCAACTAAGGAACCAACTTAAACAAAAAACTGACCTGCAAACAAAGAACTAAAGGATGCTTAAAAAGGGATGGAGTAACCCAAGTCTACCACATGAGGGAGGCACAACATAACAAAATAACAACAAAATAAACCATTCTATGAAACGAATAAAGCAAAATTAACTTTTACTTAGCAGAAACAATAATAAGTGAGTATTTAAGCAACAACTGCAACTGCACTGTGCTTTACAAAAAACTTGCCGTGTGGTGATTAGGAGTGAAGGTGATTTCCAGCATAAAATACCAAAAATACCAGGCGACCCTGGGAACTATGATATGATTGGCCCAGGATTCAGGAAGTAAAAATTGGCTAGATTTGAAGCTCTGTTCTCTCCCTCTGGGTTTGATGTGATAAAACCTTGACTTATGTGCTGTTGATGTTTGAAGGGAATGTTACTTGCATGTCTAGTCAGTTGCTACTAGTTATGCCTAAAACCAGACTTAAAACCAAAGGTGATCGTGCCTTTATGGCAGTGGCACAGAGACTCTGGAATAACATGCCTTGGCATATTCGATCGGAAGGCTCCTTTGAGGTTTTTAAATCCTCTCTAACAGCACACTTCTTCTCCCTGGCTTTTAATCAAGTCTAATTGAACATTTGGCAAATTTTTATTTTAAAATGAATTTTAATTGAAGCATTTATCCTATTATATTTTATCTCCATTCAATTTTTCTTTTAATAATATGTTTATGTATTTTAGCCTTCAGTTTTTATCTTATGTTCCTCAACTGTGATTGATGTACAACACTTTGGTAAACCCCGTTTTTTTTAAATGTGCTTTATAAATAAAGTTTCAGTTGAGTTGAGTCTTGTGGCAAATAAAAATCTTTTAGGTTAATCTTAATGTTAATGTCTTACTTATTGCTCCTATGGACAAAATATATTCTAACGCAATGTTGCAAGAGCTTTTCCCCACCATACAGCATGGATATAACTTCATATTCAGAAATAAAGACATCTAGGGTAGGAGAAGAAACATATATTTGATATAACTTTGTTAAAACCTGTATTATTTACATTCTTTAGTGATAAAAGGGGATAGCATCCGAGTCAATGAGTCGATGCAATCAGCTGGTTTTTGCTAGATAGAAAATTTGAATCAATCTGACTGGATGATCTGAACTGTAAAGTGCCTTGAGATGACATGTGTTGTGAATTGGCGCTATAGAAATAAACTGAATTAAAAATAATTGACTGCAATGCAAAATGGGTCAATCAGTCTTACAATCTTAGATCTCACAAAAAAAAAAATAATAATAACAATGACATTTGGTAAGAGTTCTTCAAATCATGACATAAAATCTAAAAAGTTT
>NW_015152498.1:2625-7047 GCF_000732505.1 Cyprinodon variegatus
AGAGTACCCAAAAATGGCAAACACTCTGGCGTCGAGGTAGTGGCAGTCAGCAGCTAAAGAGCACTCCGTTAACCATCGTCAGGTGTGTGAGGAGGCGGACCAGAACCAGGCGCCTCCTGCTGGTGGAAGGGAAAACAACACAAAAAACAAACACACAGACTGGAGTCCTGACACTTTTCTTTTTTCACATGTACAGTACTTTAATAATGTTGCCACTGAAATGTGCATTTGAATTAAAGTAGCCTAGCCTAGCTCTAACATTGTAAGGCTTGTTTAGCTGAACACGTTTTGTAGTGTGGTTGGTCTGAATCCAGACTTTCAAAAGCATATTGGCCTTGTGCAGGTAGTAAATCACACATATTCCTACAAACAAAAATCAAATCTACAAAAAATCCCAAAACATCAACATTCCTAAATATGTGAGTTTTTGTGTGAAGATCATGTCAATGAGTTTTCAGTGATTCTGGGTTATTTACTCACTAGTTTATGGTTTAAGTCCAAAGCTGTGACTCAAGGTCTTGGTCTGTTTTGATTGTATTATTTTTAGGCTTTTTAGTGGCCTTTATTTTGTTATTTTTGAAGCTATGTAAATAGGAAAATGGGTTACAAGAGGGGTGAGAGACAATCGGCAAAAGAAAGTAGGACTGGGACTCGAGAAAACGTGAGATAACATGTATATGGTTCAAGCGCTCTACCTCCACAACACAGCAGCACCCCTTTCATTGTATTTTTATGCTAAACGTAATAAAACCACAGGTAAGACACTGACTTTACAAGCTGTTTGATGTGTCAGATGTAGTGTTATTTTTATTTTTTTTTGTACTTTAATCAGGTGAATCATGATGAAGATAATGATGCTGTGGTCTATGAAAACATCAGAGCTTCTCCTGTTTGACCCTCCTGCCTCTGTCAGACTCAGCAGATCTAGAAGCTCCACATCAGCAGGTTTACCTGATTTACTCCTTCATTTATGCCTCATTGAAACATTTTCTGTTCACTTATTAACCATTTTTGAATCAGAAGGGAATATTTAGGTTTTTATTTAATTGAAAAACAAAACAGAATTAATTTTTTTAAACTTTGTGATTTTTTTTGTGTCCTGCAGAGTCTGAGCAGAACAATTATTCTCAGCTCCATCTTTACTTCCCTATAATATTTCCACTGTATAGATTTTAAATATTTAGCCAACATTAAATCTGTCCATTAAAACTGTCTTTGCTAAACTTTGTTATTTAAAGATTGTTAGACTATCTAAAGATAGTCTATTTGTACTGTTATTTCTCTTAGTGTTTTATAACCCACCAAAACGAGGGGATAGTAAAAGAATTCTTTACACTTTCAGAATAAAAGCCTGTCAGAAGTAACAATAATAAAGTTTTCATAATTATTTTATTTGGTATTTTTGCTTTATTTGACCCCCTGTTGTCACAGTTTCTGTTGTATAAATGTAATCTGAGACATTTAAAGCAACATATAACTTTTTTTTTTGTGAGTTAGATGTGTTTCACACTCTAATGACACGTAATAACTTCTGACGTTCAATTTTAGACTTAGCATATCGTTATTGTCATTCAGGTCAGCACTTTGGATGCAACACTGATTGACAATCAATTCCCCATGCTGCTATGCAAATGGGATAAACAACAGGTGGAAATATTTATCAATAAGCAAGACACAGATGATAAAGGATTGGTTCTGCAGGAGGGGTGCACAGACCACTTCTCAGTTCATATGCTTTGTGGCTGATGTTCTGGTCGCTTCGGAATATTGGTGGTGCTTTCACACTTCTGGTAGCATGAGACGGACTCTAGAACTCACTCAAGTTGCTCAGCTGGTGCAGCTCATCCTGGATGGTACATCAGTGCGAGCCGTGGCAAGGTTTGCTATGTCTGTCAGCGTAGTGTCCAGAGGGTTAGCAGGAGACAGGCCTGTACACCAGGAGATGTGGAGGAGGCCGTAGGAGGGCAACAATCCTGCAGCAGGACCGCTGCCTCCACCTTTGCACAAGGACGAACAGGAGGAGCACTTCCAGAGCCCTGCAAAATGACCTCCAAGAGGCCACAAATGCATATGTGTCTGCACAGACGGTTAGACACCGACACCACAAAGATGGTATGAGCGCCCAATATCCACAGATGGGGTTCTGCTTACAGCCCAACACCATGCAGGACGCTTGGCATTAAACAGAGAACATCAGGATTGGCAAATTAGCCACTGGTGCACTGTTCTCAACTCAGATAAAAGCAGGTTCACATTGAGCAAAGTGACAGACGTCACAGAGTCTAGAGAAACCGAGGAGAGCAATCTGCAGCTGCCTACAACATTAATCAGGATGACCGGTTTGGCATAGGGTCAGCAATGGTGTGGGATGGCATTTCTTTGGAGGTTCCTACAGCACTCCATGTGCTTGCCAGAGGAAGCATGACTGCCGTTAGGTACTGAGATGAGATCTTCAGACCCCTTGTGAGAACATATGCTGACGCAGATGGCCCTGGGTTCCTCCTAATGTGTAAGGAG
This sequence comes from Cyprinodon variegatus, assembly GCF_000732505.1. NCBI lineage: Eukaryota > Metazoa > Chordata > Actinopteri > Cyprinodontiformes > Cyprinodontidae > Cyprinodon > Cyprinodon variegatus. Next base: position 5,143 of record NW_015152498.1, read on the forward strand.
CTAGACTCAATATTCACACACTCAAATATGTGATCCACTAATTCACAAGACAATCAACTCATGCATGTACAAGATCCACACATAAACAGAACAAGATCCACACATGCACAGCACAATACACACCTGGACTGATTATAAACAATGCATGCACAGAATGATTCAAACAAGCACATAAAATGTACATATTCACAAGAGATTCACAAAAACCTTTCTTATGCATCAGATGAATTTCTAAATTCCACACAAATGCAGTGAAGTTCATAGACCAATAGTAGTTTATAATTAAACATAATTGTGAATGCATCATAAATATTTTTTGTAAATCATGTCTTGTGAATGTGTATTTTTTATGTGTTTCTTTGAATCCTTATGTACATGTGTGGATTTTATCCTGTGCATGTATGAATCTTGTCTTGTTCATGAGTGGGTTGTTTTGTAAATGTGTGGATCAGAAGAGTTTGTGAATACTGAAACTCTAAGAGCTCCATAAATGCTGAAATTATTTATTAATAAAAAAAATTAAAATAAAAAAAAACACTGACATGAATAGATTTCTCCTTTCTAGATTAAACATGAAACTTAATTTCCAAACTGATTATAAATAAACTTCTTATTAATTTTGTGCTGCAGAACATCAGGAAGTAAAATCAGCCTGAATTTCTAACTGAACAGCATCTCTACTGCCATCTAGTGTCAGCTTAAATGTACTGTTTTCCATTTGATAGCGACACACTCATATTTATTACGTTAAAGGATGATTTACTTCAAAATAAAATACTGTTCACTGTAAAATTAGTTAATTTACTTCACATTGTTTACACTTTTACTGTTAATTATTGATTGAATATATATTCTACCAGCTGGTGGTGCTTTTGGTGCATAAAACTAATTTGATTAATCTTGTGAAATTTTACAATAGTTCCTCCTCTGTGGAGGCAGGAGACCAGATGTTCTCCTGTTTGTTTCTCCTCTGCTCAGTCAGCTCATGTCTCTCATCGCTCCACCAGAATCTGAGACTCTGCAGGCTCCTAAATCTGCTGCTGAACCAACTTCTGCTGCCTAAGAGGAAAAAATCTGCTCTAAGAGCTGAAGTTCTTCCAAAAAAGAAAATTAAAAACAATCCACTGGACTTTGTTTGCAAGTTTGAAGATGTTTTGCTTCCCATCCAGGAAGCTTTTTCAACTCAAAATGTCAGAAATAGTGTTGAGTTTGAGGTTTTATACAGTAGCTCACGAAACCTTGTTGGTGTTTTGAAAACATGCAAATTGAAACAGACAAAAGGGTCCACCCATTTGGAATGGGGGTGGTTTGGCTTCTTTGTTAGCCTGCAATGCCCCATACCTGTCTATTTCTGTGAAAGGGGGGGTCATTAAAGGGAATTGTTGGCCTGGCTGAAAAGGTGAGGTCCTCTGAGGAGGCGAGGAGGCCTAACAGCTGAAGGCCTCCTCTGTGTCTCTGATGGATGAAGACCTGTCCATGGAGGAATAACGGCTATATGTCTTAAAAAGTTTATTTTCTGCTTTATCATCCTTTTCTAGTTTTATTTCCAAATATTTCATGTTTGTTTTCAAGGCACTTTTTTATTTACTGTCATTTTTTAAATAATTTTATTCCTGCTTCATTTTTTTCTGCTGTATTTCTTCATGTTGAACACAAGGGGGCGCTGAATGTATGTGTTTTCTGCACCAGGACTATTTCTTGTTGTCAGTCAGTGTTTATTCTACCTTTCAGTCAACTTATAAGATTATATTTTATTCATAGATGTAACTTAGATGTACATTCCCAGTAGTTTGTTTAGTTCCCAGCAGCTCATGTTTGTCCAGAATAAGGAAATCAATCCTTCCTGCTTTTAAGCTCCAGCGGAGGCAGGAAGGATGACAGCCTGAATGAAGAAGTTAAAGTCTG
>NW_015152498.1:7981-9597 GCF_000732505.1 Cyprinodon variegatus
GGATAAAGACAACGACGAAATAACAGAATCATCATCTTCCTGCTCTGCTGCTGTCACCTTCCAGACGTCTCATTTCATTTACCAAACAAGGTTTAAGGATTTAAAGTGTGAAATAAAGACAGAAGATGATAAAGTTCATCTTTTCACCTTCAGTTCTCATCCATCAGGTAGGAATTATGAAAACCTGTTTAAAGACTTTTCAGAGTTTTTCATTTACATAAAGCAAAATGTTTATTGTTGACTTCTGTTGCTTTTCTTAGACCAACACAAAACAACGACCACATCACCATCAGTTTCAGCCGAACCAAGAGAAACATCAGAAACATCAGGTACAGGTGAACTAAAAGACAAACCAGAGAGCAGAAACACAGGAGAAAACAAACCAAACTGAACTGGAAGAATCTGGAACTAAATCATCCTGATCTGATGATATATAGCATAGATTTAAATGGCTAATAAAAGTTTTAAAAGCTTCATATTTCACATTTTTATTCTTTTCTCTCCAGTTTTACCTTGGAGGTCCATCACTCTGCCTCTGGTTCTAGTGGTCATGATAATACCTTCTGTTGTTTTCATAAAGAAGATTAAAGGTGAGAGATGACCTGTTTTATGAATATTAGATTCAGTTCATCGGAATTTATCTTCTAAGTGAAATTTAGATTCTAATCTGAAATCTTTTACATTTTCAGGCAATACAACAAAAACTTGCAGAGAGGTGAGTTTATAAACTTCTGATCTGATCTACTTCATAAAATGAATAAGAATGCGAAAAGTTGGATGAAGATCAAAGACCATGGGGGCGCTCGGAGTGGGGTGCCTAGCGGGTCTAGCCCCGGGGTCCCGTGCCCCCATCGGGGCGGGGCCTTGGGGGGTTCTGTGGTGGCGGACGTGGGCTACAGGCCTGGTAGCTGGGCTGCATCTGGGTGAGTCCAGGGGTCTGGGATGCCTGGGGTGCGTTGCCCTCGGACAGGGGCCCCGGCGGGGCATCGGGGGTTCGGGTTCTGTGGGGATTGCTGCTTGGGATCTGAACCCGGTGTATGCCCGGCTGTCCTGCCTTGGCACGGCATGTGGTGTGTGTGTGTGCGGGGGGGTCGGGGTCTGGCTTCCTGTCACGGTCCTGGTTCGAGATGGGAAGCCGGTGCTGGTAAACTCTGGTCCGTCCCCTGGTGGGGCTTCGTCTGGGGTGGGGGCTCTGCATTCGTTTTTTTTTTTTTTGATGGACAGGATGGGGGAGGGCGAGTGTCGGCTGGCTGGTGGATCCTGCCGCCGGTCCCTGGCCCCCGGGCTATGGTGGTGAGACTGGTGGGGGCCCCCCTCTCCGGTGGGGCTCTCTGGGAACGGGGTTGCCTATTGGGGTCAGCAGGGGAGCTGGCTCCCTGGGAGTGCAGTAAGCACCCCAGTCCTTTGCTCCACATCCCCGGAATCCTCCCTCTGCCTGCTCCATCACACATGTAGGTTTTTGGGGAGGAGGTCGTTACTGGAGGGCCCCACCTTCTGACGACGTCCGCCACCCAAATTTTATTTTGCATTTTAGACACCTTCTGACAACGTCCGCCACCCAAATTTTATTTTGCATTTTAGACACTTCCATCTACAACATTTTCACAACCACAACA
>NW_015152498.1:10403-11718 GCF_000732505.1 Cyprinodon variegatus
GGGGGGGGGGGTGGGGGGGTGCGCTGGGACCGCCTGTTACCCGGAGGGGGGGTGGACTGTGCTGGACACCCCCTTTTGGCACTCCCAGTTTTAATTACATCTGAGAGCAACACACAACAACACCACATTCAAGCCGGAGCAGGGAGGATCGGGGTCTTCCCACACCCCTGTTCTCCGGCTGCCGCCCAGAGTCTGGGGTCTGGGGGAAGAGCGAGCCGCCTGGTCCGTGGTCTTGGCGGGGGGCGGCTGCGCATGGCAATATGGCAATTGCCATACTGCTCAACTTGTGAAAGTAAAATCTGTTGGGCTCCTTTTTGGCATCAAGACAATTATTCTTATTGCCACATTGCCAGACATGACACTGTAAAAAAAAAAAAAAAAGTAGAAGATCAAAGAGGATGAAGCTCATGGCTGCTTTGCTAAAATAGCATCAAATGGAAATAGTCTCTGACATCATCTCATCCGCCTAATACTGACAGTTTAATGTGGGGTTGGTGGTTCTGATTATGTTTTTTTATCCAACTTTACGCTCTGAGCTAAAGAAGCAACATTTCCTCACATTTACCAAAATTCCCAAAACATCAACAATTCCTAAATATGTGAGCTTTTTTATAAAGACCATGTCAATGAATTTTCAGTGATTCTGGGTTATTTACTCAGTAGTTTCTGGTTTAAGTCCAAATCTTTAAATCATGCTGTTGGTTTGTTTTTATTGTAGTTTTATGCTAAATGTAATAAAACTAAAGATAAAACACTGAACTTACAATCTATTTGATGTATCAGATGTAGTGTTATTCTATTTGTTTGTGTTTTGATCAGGTGCATCATGATGAAGATAATGATGATGTTGTGAACTATGAAAACATCAGAGCTTCTCCAGTTTGACCCTCCTGCCTCTGTCAGACTCAGCAGATCTAGAAGCTCCACATCAGCAGGTTTACCTGATCGCTTCCTTCATTTTAGCCTCATTGAAACATTTTCTGTTCACTTATTAACCATTTTAGAAACATTCAGAGTTTTTATTTTCAAAAAGTTTGTAATTTATTCCATGTCCAGCAGAGCCTGAACAGAACAATACTTCTCAGCTCCATCTTTACCTCCCTATAATATTTTCACTCTATAGAGTTTGAACATTTAGCCACAATTAAATCAGTCCTGAACTGTCTTTGCTAAACTTTGTTGTTTAAAGATTGTTAAAGAGTCTGTTGTTGCTGTTATTTCTCTTAGTGTTTTATAACCCAGTAAAATGGAGCAACGTTAAAATAATCACACTGATTTTGATTGAAATTCTTTGGACTTTCAGAATAAAAGCCTG
>NW_015152498.1:11918-16272 GCF_000732505.1 Cyprinodon variegatus
AAACAAACAAAAGCACAACCCACACAAACTGGATTCCTAACAGTGAGCAACTTTGAAGTATGATTTTTGGTGTTCACAGTAGGTCTGTTTGTGTATGCGTAAACCACTGGAGGTGAATTACCGCTCCAGGGCACGGCCATCTTATAGAACTAAACGAGGAGTAGAAGATGCCACTGCTACTCTGCTTAACCTTTTTTTTTATAACATCTAGAGGTTGCAAAACACCTGCAGTGACTTTATTTATGGATTTATCATCTGCTTTTATTACACTTTAACCTATATTTTAGTATATTTTTTAAACCTTAATTTTAAGAAAACAGGCCGGATTCTGATGCTTATTACTTTACATCATAAAACAGAGGAACGAGAAACGGTCTTCACAGGAAAAATAAGCTGACTTTAGTTCAAAAAACAGAATATTTTGCATCAAAACAACCTGAAGCAAAGTGAGGAAGTAACTTAAGCAACTATTAAGATCTTCCTCTTTCCAAGAATTGGCAGAACTTCATCATACATTAAACCATCAGTATCAACGCATGTTCATTAGTTTTCACATAGCATTCTGTCACATTGATGTTTTACCAAAGTAATGCTGCAGACTCTCACATTAAATCTAACTTCTTTATAAACTGATGAAGTCAGTCTTCTACCCTACTTTTTTATTTTAGTTTTCTAAATGAAGTCATAACCTGTGAAAGTAACACATTTCAACTCAGTCATAGAATAAATGCTGAAAGTTTTCATTAAGAACTAAACACTGACTAAAAATAGATTTCTACTTTCTAGATTAAACATCAAACTTAATTTTCAAACTGGGTATAAATTAACTTCTTATTAGTTTTGTGCTGCAGAACATCAGGAAGTAAAATCAGCCTGAATTTCTAACTGAACAGCTTTAAGTGTCAGCTTAAAGGTACTCAGTTTTCCCTTTGATAGTGATGCAATTATATTTATTACATTAAAGGATGATTTACTTCAAAATAAAATACTGCTCAATGTAAAATAATTTTAATTTACTTCACATTGTTTACACTTTTACTGTGAATTTAGATGACCAAAGATGACGCATAAATCTAAATGTAGACATTGCTTCCTGCTTCTGTTAGGTAGAAAAATAAATGTTTCACAAGAATTATCAAGCATAAAGCTTCATAGAAACGGAGGTAGAAACGGAAATGTTGCAAAATAGGAGAGAAGTGAACCATCTTAAAACAGCTCAAAGTTTTAGTAGAAGTAGGTAATTGGTATGATTTCATCTCGTTACTAAAAGAAGCAATAAACTGAGAGCAGTGTTTGATGATAAAACTAAGAGGGTAATCATCTCCTTATTAAAAACAATAAACAAATCTTAATGTCTGAAGCAGAGGTAACAGATTAGCGGACCGTGGTCAGGATCTGGAGCCACCTGCAGGCTAATCCGGACCCAACCTGATTTAAAACATTTATAAATAACTGCAAGTTGTCCAACGACAGTGTCATGGGAAAGAAGGAGAAGATGATGAGAAAAAGAGTGCAGGGAAAGTGTGGACTGCTGGAAGAACTGCGGTGAACTAGTGAAATGGCGTGCTCAAAGATTTAGAGCATGTTTGGCTCAACAAAAAGTCAATGTATAACATGGATGCATAAACACCTGCATTTTATATCTGTGTTAAATGATGCTTAAAGTAAACAATTATAATTAAAATCTCTCTGGATCTTTTCTGGTTCTTGATTTTCTTTATTCGGACCACGCTGATTTTTAGTTGGTTACCCTTGGTCTAAAGCTTCATAGAGAGGCTAATAGAAAAGAAAAAGCTCCCTTTTAACATGCAGGTCTCTGGAGTGTTCTGGTTCGATGAGTCCAGATCTATCTGGGTTCATTATACTGGGAGTAATGCAGTCAGAAAAGAGACAGATAAAGAGATGCTCCCATAATGCTTCATGATAAATGTACAGGCCTGTAGTTGGAGGGATGTATTATGACCCATATCAGTTTGAGGCTCATAAAGGGATGTGATAAAGAATTATATCGACTAATTAGACGAAGATACTACAGCAGTGGTGACCAACACGGGGCCTGTGGGCTCCAGGAAGCCCCTAAAGAGCACATGAGGAGCCCATGAACCTTTTCTAAAAGTAGAACAAACCATTTAGCTGCATCTTAAGTGGGAATTTACCCGTTTTGGATGTAATCAACCATTAAATGTGTGTTATTAGAGGTTATCAGTCCCATAGAATGGCTTCAGATTGAGCCTCCTCTACATTCTAGTAGGTTTCTTATGATTGATAATGTGCAGCTTGTTGTTGATAATAGCTTCGGCCATGTCTAAAAACTTACATTTTATTTACTATGTACCTACTTTATACTTTTTATTTACTTTATTTACAGCCAATCTTTTAAAAAATGCGTTTTAAGCTTTACTTCAAGTGAATTCCCCATGTTTCAGTCACAAGGATCTAATTTGGTGTTTAAAAACAACTCTGTTGACAGGATATGAGATTATTTTGGTTGGGGTTGTTTGATATGAGCGACATGCCGCTCAACTTTTTTTTAACTATAGTTGAAGAACTACTAAAATAGATTTAAGATTACACATAATTAGATTCATTAATTCTGTGGGCAAAAAAAGGAAGGACCTCAGGGTTAGGATTCATTCCGTGATTACAACCTTGTGAGGGACCAAACTTAAATACGGTAATTTGAAAAAGTGCTTTCATTTAATTCTGTCAAAAATGGTTAACAAAGGCTCAAAAGTAATACAAAATAACTTAAATAATAAATAACATGGATCTGGGCCCAACTTAACTGAGTTCAACTAAGGAACCAACTTAAACAAAAAACTGACCTGCAAACAAAGAACTAAAGGATGCTTAAAAAGGGATGGAGTAACCCAAGTCTACCACATGAGGGAGGCACAACATAACAAAATAACAACAAAATAAACCATTCTATGAAACGAATAAAGCAAAATTAACTTTTACTTAGCAGAAACAATAATAAGTGAGTATTTAAGCAACAACTGCAACTGCACTGTGCTTTACAAAAAACTTGCCGTGTGGTGATTAGGAGTGAAGGTGATTTCCAGCATAAAATACCAAAAATACCAGGCGACCCTGGGAACTATGATATGATTGGCCCAGGATTCAGGAAGTAAAAATTGGCTAGATTTGAAGCTCTGTTCTCTCCCTCTGGGTTTGATGTGATAAAACCTTGACTTATGTGCTGTTGATGTTTGAAGGGAATGTTACTTGCATGTCTAGTCAGTTGCTACTAGTTATGCCTAAAACCAGACTTAAAACCAAAGGTGATCGTGCCTTTATGGCAGTGGCACAGAGACTCTGGAATAACATGCCTTGGCATATTCGATCGGAAGGCTCCTTTGAGGTTTTTAAATCCTCTCTAACAGCACACTTCTTCTCCCTGGCTTTTAATCAAGTCTAATTGAACATTTGGCAAATTTTTATTTTAAAATGAATTTTAATTGAAGCATTTATCCTATTATATTTTATCTCCATTCAATTTTTCTTTTAATAATATGTTTATGTATTTTAGCCTTCAGTTTTTATCTTATGTTCCTCAACTGTGATTGATGTACAACACTTTGGTAAACCCCGTTTTTTTTAAATGTGCTTTATAAATAAAGTTTCAGTTGAGTTGAGTCTTGTGGCAAATAAAAATCTTTTAGGTTAATCTTAATGTTAATGTCTTACTTATTGCTCCTATGGACAAAATATATTCTAACGCAATGTTGCAAGAGCTTTTCCCCACCATACAGCATGGATATAACTTCATATTCAGAAATAAAGACATCTAGGGTAGGAGAAGAAACATATATTTGATATAACTTTGTTAAAACCTGTATTATTTACATTCTTTAGTGATAAAAGGGGATAGCATCCGAGTCAATGAGTCGATGCAATCAGCTGGTTTTTGCTAGATAGAAAATTTGAATCAATCTGACTGGATGATCTGAACTGTAAAGTGCCTTGAGATGACATGTGTTGTGAATTGGCGCTATAGAAATAAACTGAATTAAAAATAATTGACTGCAATGCAAAATGGGTCAATCAGTCTTACAATCTTAGATCTCACAAAAAAAAAAATAAATTTGGTAAGAGATCTTAAAATCATGACATAAAATCTCAAAATAAGAAGTTTTACGAACTTCAATTGTCTGACTGCATTGGCAGAATGTTGCACTAATGTTTGAGTAAATGTTTCTCCAAAGAAAAAGAACAAGGACTCAAAAAGACTTTTTGGCTAACACTGTTTTTCATTTAGATTGACACCACTGCAAAGTACTTTTCTTTTTTCACATGTACAGTACTTTAATAATGTCGCCACTGAAATGTGCATTAGAATTAAAGTAGCCTA
>NW_015152498.1:16282-17672 GCF_000732505.1 Cyprinodon variegatus
AAAAAAGTCAGAATTCTGACATTAAAGCCAGAATTCTGACTTTTTTCCCATACTATACTGAAATAAAAAAAAAAAAAATCAGTAAACTTTTTTTTTTTTCCAGTGGCCCTAATCCTCTTCCGTACAAAACTAACTTTTACTTAGCAGAAACAATAATAAGTGAGTGTTTAAGCAACAAAATTATCTAATAAAAAACAACTTGAAACAACTCTCCCCCGTCAGTCTTTCAAAAAGCAAATGGTATGCTCCAGGTTTCCTCCTCCAGCTGGTTTGCATCAGCAGCACAATGTGGTGGTGGGAGGATCATCAACCACAAACCTACTGAGCCTTCTGGTAGGTAGGAGGCCCAATCTGAAGCCATTCTATGGGACTGATATCCGCTTATGACGGCCGTTTAATGGGATAACATCCAAACCGGCTGGATTCTGTTCTTTGTTTTTAAATTACTCTAATATTTATATACGTAGATTTGAAAATAGCAATAAGAAAAAAAAAGTTCTAACTTAACAGGCTGGAGGAGGAAGTGTCATGGTGTGTGCTTCATTAGGTCAATCAGTAACACTCTGAATTTTCCTTGTCCTACACTGTGCTTTACAAACAAACTTGCCGTGTGGTGATTAGGAGTGAAGGTGATTCATCCCTTTATGCTGATAAGTTCTTATGTTGTTAAGGGAAGCCAAGTCTTACTAGGGTTAGTTGGGACAGTTCTGGTTCGCTGCTCTTCCTGCATTGTTTGCAAGCTGCTGCTCTGTTCCAGCATAAAATACCAAAAAGTGCACCGTGTTTTGGCGACCCTGGGAACTATGATATGATTGGCCCAGGATCCAGGAAGTAAAAATTGGCTAGATTAAAAGCTCTGTGTCCTCTGGGTTTGATGTGATAAAACCTTGACTTATATGCTGTTGATGTTTGAAGGGAATGTTACTTGCATGTCTAGTCAGTTGCTACTAGTTATAGTTATAGTCTATAAATAAAGTTTGAGTTGAGTTGAGTTTTGTGGCAAATAAAAATCTTTTAGGTTAATCTTAATGTTAATGTCTTACTTATTGCCCCTATGGAGAAAATATATTCTAACACAATGTTGTAAGAGCTTTTCCCCACCATACAGCTGTCATGATGGGTTTCAGAAAAGTCCAGTATGCAGAACACCACAGAGACTGATGAAAAGTTTAACAATGTTTATTGAACACAAGCACATGGAATATACACTGGAACTGGTTCAGGCCTGGAGGCAGGTTCACTGGAGTCTGTGAGGATGACAGTTCAGTTAGCTTGGGAGCAGAAGAGTTTGAGAGTTTCTGATGGATACCTTGAGGAGTTCGGGTTTGGCTTTGAGAGAGGAACTGTTGGGTCCAGAGCAGAGATGGGAAGTAACGAAGTACAAATACTT
>NW_015152498.1:18767-24454 GCF_000732505.1 Cyprinodon variegatus
TCCCAACAACAGCATGGATATAACTTCCTATTCAGAAATAAAGACATCTAGGCTAGGAGAAGAAGCATATATTTGATATAACTTTGTTAAAACCTTTATTATTTTCATTCTTCAGTGATAAAAGAGGATTGCATTCAAGTCACTGAGTCGATACAATCAAATAGTTTTTCTTAGATAGAAAACTTGAATCAATCTGACTGGATGATCTGGTGAACTGTAAAGTGCCTTGAGATGACGTGTTGTGAATTGGCGCTATAGAAATAAACTGAAATGAATTGAAAATAATTAACTGTATGAAAAATTCGTCTATCAACCTTACAATCTTAGGTCTCACCCAAAAAAAAAGCAAAATAACAATGACATTTGGTAAGATTTCTTGAAATCATTACGTTACATAAAACCACAAAATAAGAAGTTTTACCAACTTCAATTGTCTGACTGCATTGGCAGAGTGTTGCACTAATGTTTGAGTAAATGTTTCTCCAAATAAAAAGAACAAGAACTCAAAAAGACTTTTTGGCTAACGCTGTTTGTTATTTAGATTGACGCCACTGTACAGTACTTTTTGTTATGATTTACTAAAGATGAGACCCAAACGCAGGAAAACCAATTCAGAGAGACACCAGGGGAAAGGTTTAACTGGTTTATTGAAGAGATAAGGCACGGTGCAGAGTTGCTCTGAACTCAGCTCGACCGAAACTGGAAGGTGAAGGGAAGACAAACGATTAGTTCAGGCTCAGTGGGAAATTTCATTTGTGGATTTGGAGAAGAGGATCTGGTTGTTGACTCACGTTTCCAGAGAAGTTGTAGAATCTTTGACTCCAATCTGTGTGTTGTTTTCCAGTGTTATTCTGATTCAGTGAAGGGGGGAGCAGGGTTTACCCAGAACTCGGATGGTTGTTGGTGAACGGAGAAACTGACTGCCACTCAGATTTCCTGCTGTACTTGAACGGGTCGTAGTGGAGATGATTCCCTTGCTCAGAGAGTAAACTCAATGTCCTCTCAAGGAAACTGGATCCAAACCTCCAGTTTGAAACCCCGGCTCAGTTGATGCCTCCAGGGAGAGAAGGTCCAAAAAGGTCCAGTTTGCAGGATGACTTCCTGCCGAGAGGCAAAGACAAAAACAAAGTTTAAACTCAGGTAGACAAGAACTCAGTCTTACTCAGCAAAAACTCAGCTTGGCGAGAGTACCCAAAAATGGCAAACACTCTGGCGTCGAGGTAGTGGCAGTCAGCAGCTAAAGAGCACTCCGTTAACCATCGTCAGGTGTGTGAGGAGGCGGACCAGAACCAGGCGCCTCCTGCTGGTGGAAGGGAAAACAACACAAAAAACAAACACACAGACTGGAGTCCTGACACTTTTCTTTTTTCACATGTACAGTACTTTAATAATGTTGCCACTGAAATGTGCATTTGAATTAAAGTAGCCTAGCCTAGCTCTAACATTGTAAGGCTTGTTTAGCTGAACACGTTTTGTAGTGTGGTTGGTCTGAATCCAGACTTTCAAAAGCATATTGGCCTTGTGCAGGTAGTAAATCACACATATTCCTACAAACAAAAATCAAATCTACAAAAAATCCCAAAACATCAACATTCCTAAATATGTGAGTTTTTGTGTGAAGATCATGTCAATGAGTTTTCAGTGATTCTGGGTTATTTACTCACTAGTTTATGGTTTAAGTCCAAAGCTGTGACTCAAGGTCTTGGTCTGTTTTGATTGTATTATTTTTAGGCTTTTTAGTGGCCTTTATTTTGTTATTTTTGAAGCTATGTAAATAGGAAAATGGGTTACAAGAGGGGTGAGAGACAATCGGCAAAAGAAAGTAGGACTGGGACTCGAGAAAACGTGAGATAACATGTATATGGTTCAAGCGCTCTACCTCCACAACACAGCAGCACCCCTTTCATTGTATTTTTATGCTAAACGTAATAAAACCACAGGTAAGACACTGACTTTACAAGCTGTTTGATGTGTCAGATGTAGTGTTATTTTTATTTTTTTTTGTACTTTAATCAGGTGAATCATGATGAAGATAATGATGCTGTGGTCTATGAAAACATCAGAGCTTCTCCTGTTTGACCCTCCTGCCTCTGTCAGACTCAGCAGATCTAGAAGCTCCACATCAGCAGGTTTACCTGATTTACTCCTTCATTTATGCCTCATTGAAACATTTTCTGTTCACTTATTAACCATTTTTGAATCAGAAGGGAATATTTAGGTTTTTATTTAATTGAAAAACAAAACAGAATTAATTTTTTTAAACTTTGTGATTTTTTTTGTGTCCTGCAGAGTCTGAGCAGAACAATTATTCTCAGCTCCATCTTTACTTCCCTATAATATTTCCACTGTATAGATTTTAAATATTTAGCCAACATTAAATCTGTCCATTAAAACTGTCTTTGCTAAACTTTGTTATTTAAAGATTGTTAGACTATCTAAAGATAGTCTATTTGTACTGTTATTTCTCTTAGTGTTTTATAACCCACCAAAACGAGGGGATAGTAAAAGAATTCTTTACACTTTCAGAATAAAAGCCTGTCAGAAGTAACAATAATAAAGTTTTCATAATTATTTTATTTGGTATTTTTGCTTTATTTGACCCCCTGTTGTCACAGTTTCTGTTGTATAAATGTAATCTGAGACATTTAAAGCAACATATAACTTTTTTTTTTGTGAGTTAGATGTGTTTCACACTCTAATGACACGTAATAACTTCTGACGTTCAATTTTAGACTTAGCATATCGTTATTGTCATTCAGGTCAGCACTTTGGATGCAACACTGATTGACAATCAATTCCCCATGCTGCTATGCAAATGGGATAAACAACAGGTGGAAATATTTATCAATAAGCAAGACACAGATGATAAAGGATTGGTTCTGCAGGAGGGGTGCAAAGACCACTTCTCAGTTCATATGCTTTGTGGCTGATGTTCTGGTCGCTTCGGAATATTGGTGGTGCTTTCACACTTCTGGTAGCATGAGACGGACTCTAGAACTCACTCAAGGGCCCCAGCTGTTGCAGCTCATCCTGGATGGTACTTCAATGTGAGCTGTGGCAAGGTTTGCTGTGTCTGTCAGCGTAGTGTCCAGAGGGTTACCAGGAGACAGGCCAGTACACCAGGAGATGTGGAGGAGGCCGTAGGAGGGCAACAATCCTGCAGCAGGACCGCTGCCTCAGCCTTTGCACAAGGACGAACAGGAGGAGCACTTCCAGAGCCCTGCAAAATGACCTCCAAGAGGCCACAAATGCGTATATGTCTGCACAGACTGTTAGACACCGACACCACAAAGATGGTATGAGCGCCCAACATCCACAGATGGGGTTGTGCTTACAGCCCAACACCATGCAGGACGCTTGGCATTAAACATAGAACACCAGGATTGGCAAATTAGCCACTGGTGCACCGTTCTCTACTCAGATGAAAGCTGGTTCACATTGAGCAAAGTGACAGACGTCACAGAGTCTAGAGAAACCAAGGAGAGCAATCTGCAGCTGCCTACAAGATTAATCAGGATGACCGGTTTGGCATAGGGTCAGCAATGGTGTGGGGTGGCATTTCTTTGGAGGTTCCTACAGCACTCCATGTCCTTGCCAGAGGAAGCATGACTGCCATTAGGTACTGAGATGAGATCTTCAGACCCCTTGTGAGAACATATGCTGATGCAGATGGCCCTGGGTTCCTCCTAATGCGCAAGGAGCTAGTCTCAATATTCACACACTCAAATATGTGATCCACTAATTCACAAGACAATCAACTCATGCATGTACAAGATCCACACATAAACAGAACAAGATCCACACAAAAACAGAACAAGATCCACACAAAAACAGAACAAGATCCACACATGCATAGAATATAATCCACACCTGCACAGAATGATTCAAACAAGCACATAAAATGTACATATTTACAAGACATTATTCACAAGAAGCTGTCTGATGCATCAGATGAGTCTCTAAATTCCACACAAATGCAGTGAAGTTCAGACCAATAGTAGTTTATAATTAAGCATAATTGTGAATGCATCATAAATATTTTTTGTTAATCATGTCTTGTGAATGTGTATGTTTTATGTGTTTGTTTGAATCGTTATGAACATGTGTGGATTTTATCCTGTGCATGTATGAATCTTGTCTTGTTCATGAGTGGGTTGTTTTGTGAATGTGTGGATCAGATAGAGTTTGTGAATACTGAAACTCTAAGAGCTCCATAAATGCTGAAATGATGTATTAATACAAAAAAATTTTTTTTTAAACTGACAAAAATATATTTCTCCTTTCTAGATTAAACATGAAACTTCATTTCCAAACTGACTATAAATAAATGTTTTATTAATTTTGTGCTGCAGAACATCAGGAAGTAAAATCAGCCTGAATTTCTACCTGAACGGCATCTCTACTGCCATCTAGTGTCAGCTTTAAGGTACTCAATTTTCCCTTTGATAGTGACGCAATCATATTACATTAAATGACGATTTACTTCAAAATAAAATACTGCTCAATGTAAAATAATTTTAATTTACTTCCCATTGTTTACACTTTTACTGTTAATTATTGATTGAATATATATTCTACTAGCTGGTAGTGCATAAAACTAATTTCATTAATCTAATGAAATTTTACAATTGTTCCTCCTCTGTGGAGGCAGGGGACCAGATGTTCTCCTGTTTGTTTCTCCTCTGCTCAGTCAGCTCATGTCTCTCATCAATCCACCAGAATCTGAGACTCTGCAGGCTCCTAAATCTACTGCAGAACCAACTTGAGTGAAAAAATCTACTCTAAGAGCTGAAGTTCTTCCAAAAAAAGAAAATTAAAAACAATCCACTGGACTTTGTTTCCAAGTTTGAAGATGTTTTGCTTCCCATCCAGGAAGCTTTTTCAATTCAAAATTTCAGAAATGTTGTTGAGTTTGAAGTTTTATACAGTAGCTCACAAAACCTTGTTGGTGTTTTGAAAACATGCAAATTGAAACGGACTAAGGGGTCCACCCCTTTGGAATGGGGGTTGAAAAATAGGGACTTTTATTGCTAGTAGGAAAGTTCAGATCGCTGTGGTGAGTCCGGTTAGAACTCCCAAGAAAGCAGAGTCGTACTCCAATAGGTCAAACTTGTCCTTGCAGTTTATTCATTAATTTCCTTATCAATGTGTATGGTTTTCTAGAAAGACAACAAAAATATAATATCAGTGTCTGAATAATTCTCAACAAATAACTAAACTGATATATCACATTATAAACTGCAATATTAGTAAAAACATCTCTTTTCTAACTAAATACACCGCATGAGTAAGCAAACCACATTATTTAACTCTTAAGCATGCACATGAATAGAACATGTCATAAACTAGAAGCAAACTGAAATACTTCATTAAACAAACAATGTCACTGAGCGACACGAGTCCATCCCCCAGTGGGCCCACCACCTGCAGGGGGAACCATGAGGGACCGGTGCATAGAGGATTGGGTGGCAGCCAGAGGCGGAGACCTCGGTGACCTGATCTGCGGGCGCTTAAACTGGCTCTGGGGACGTGGAATGTCACCTCACTGGTGGGGAAGGAGCCTGAGCTTGTGCGGGAGGTGAAGCGATACCGGCTAGAAATAGTTGGGCTCGCCTCTACACACAGTCAGGTCTCTGGAACCCAGTTCCTTGAGAGAGGCTGGACTCTCTTCTACTCTGGAGTGACCC
>NW_015152498.1:25792-27231 GCF_000732505.1 Cyprinodon variegatus
GCTTTCTCCGCAGGGTGGCTGGGCTCTCCCTTAGAGATAGGGTGAGGAGTCAGTTGAGGTGGCTCGGACATCTTCTTCGGATGTCCCCTGGACACCTCCCTCGGGAGGTGTTCCAGGCATGTCCCACTGGGAGGAGGCCCAGGGGATTACCCAGGACACACTTGAGAGACTAAGTCTCTCGGCTGGCCTGGGAGTGCCTAGGGCTTCCCCCCAACAGAGCTGGAGGAGGTGTCTGCGGAGAGGGAAGTCTGGGAGTCTCTGCTTAGTCTGCTGCCCCCGCGACCCGGTTCTGGATAAAGCGGGAGACAACAAGTACGAGTACGAGTACATCAAAAGGAAGGTGACAACAAACTGCAACAGCAGGACAGAATCCACAAACTGAGAACGGTAAACTCCATTGCTCCTTTTTCCTTCTCTCCCCTTCCTCATCTACATTCTACTCAGCGGTGCCCTAAGCCCCACCCCATAAAGGTTTCAACACATTGAACTGTCAGGCAGCCTTTTTCACAGGGGTCGTTTGGCTTCTTTTGTTAGCCTGCAATGCCCCATACCTGTCTATGTGTCTGAAAGGGGGGGTCTTTAAAGGGAATTGTTGGCCTGGCTGAAAAGGTGAGGTCCTCTGAGGAGGCGAGGAGGCCTAAGAGCTGAAGGCCTCCTCTGTGTCTCTGAGGGATGAAGGCCTGTCCATGGAGGAATAATGGCTATGTGTCTTAAAAAGTTTAATTTCCTGTTTCATCATCCTTTTCTAATTTTATGTACCTATATTCACAGCATTTTTTCACTTGCTGTCATTTTTTTCATAATTTTATTCCTGCTTTAATTTTTTCTGTTGTATTTTGTCACGGTGAACACAAGGGAGCGCTGAATGTATGTGTTTTCTGCACCAGGACTATTTCTTATTTTCAGTCAGTGTTTATTCTGCCATTTTCATGAATTTATATGATTATATTTTATTCATAGATGTAACTTAGATGTACATTCCCAGTAGTTTGTTTAGTTCCCAGCAGCTCATGTTTGTTCAGAATATGGAAATCAAAGGACGATCAAACCTTTCTGCTTTAAAGCTGCAGCCGAGGCAGGAAGGATGACAGCTTGAATGAAGAAGTTAAAGTCTGAATAATTACAGGAAGTAGAAAGATTGTGGTTTATAAGCTCAAGTTGACAGAGTCACTCAGGAAGCAGAGAGAGACGATGAAGCAGAGAGGAACCATGGAGGAATCTAGATGGAGGAAAATGTTGGTATTTTTCATCCTGTTGCTGCAGTTTACAGGTGAGGTTCTGAACAACTACTGTTTATTCAGTTCTCTTCATTTCAACATTAACAAACTGTTTCATCAATACATCATGTTGGTAGTTTCATAGAGCAGACCTTGAGTTTAGTTCCTGTTGATAATCTGCTGTATAAGATGTCAAATGTCTGCACTGTCAGTGTTTTCTAA
>NW_015152498.1:29082-30430 GCF_000732505.1 Cyprinodon variegatus
TCCTGCCTCTGTCAGACTCAGCAGATCTAGAAGCTCCACATCAGCAGGTTTACCTGATCGCTTCCTTCATTTTAGCCTCATTGAAACATTTTCTGTTCACTTATTAACCATTTTAGAACCATTCAGAGTTTTTATTGTCAAAAAGTTTGTAATTTTTTCCATGTCCAGCAGAGCCTGAACAGAACAATACTTCTCAGCTCCATCTTTACCTCCCTATAATATTTCCACTCTATAGAGTTTGAACATTTAGCCTCCATTAAATCTGTCCTGAACTGTCTTTGCTAAACTTTGTTGTTTAAAGATTGTTAAAGAGTCTGTTGTTGCTGTTATTTCTCTTAGTGTTTTATAACCCAGTAAAATGGAGCAATGTTAAAATAATCCCACTGTTTTTAATTGAAATTCTTTGGACTTTCAGAATAAAAGCCTGTCAGAAGTAGCAATAATAAACTTTTTGATGAATTTATTTGGTATGTTTGCTTTATTTGACCTCAAGTTGAAACAAAGTCACGTTTTCTCTTGTATAAATGTAACTTGAGAGACATTTAAAGCAACATATAACATTTTTGTGTTATTATGGTGCTTTTTTCTTATGGTCTTAGATGTGTTTCCAGTTTAGATTGATGTGTTTTATGCTCTAATGACACCTGAAGAACTCTGGCTTTTATTCTTAGACGTAGCATAAGGAAAAATGGGTCTCCACCCAGTCAGGAAGTCGGTTATCTGCAGCCCCAGGATCTTTGTGGTTCTGACCTTCTCCACTGCTGTTGTTGGTGATGAGGGGTGTGACTAGACTGGCTCCTGCTAAAGTCATAATGATCTTCTTAGTCTTTTACCACTGAACAATAGTCAATTAGATGTTTCGCCTTCTCCCTCTAAGGACGTCTACTCATCATCACTAATAAGGCCCACTGCTGTTGTGTGATCATCTGCAGACTTCACAGAGTGGTTTGTAGTCGACCTGAGACAGCAGTCCTGTGTCCTCAGGGGGAAAAGCAGTGGGCTGAGGACGCAGGCGAACACAGCTGAGGGACAGAGAGGACACTGGAGGATTTCTTGTCCTGCACAGACTGTCTGTTGGCGGTGAAATCAAGTATCCATTCAGGGGGAGCTGAAGCTGAGTGGAGGCAGTTCTGCTGGGTCAGAAAGAACTTTGGATTTATGTTTGTGGATTTTTGCTTCTGTTGAAAACCTTTGGATATTAAAATGCAAGTAACCACCTCAGCTTTCATCACTGCATTTGGGTCCTTCAAACCTCCACCTAACCTTCATTTTCTACTCACCCCCATGCTGAACAACACTCTGGAGTACTTTTTTGATATCTCAAATGCATCTGGAGATCTGGGAGGCT
>NW_015152498.1:31912-33831 GCF_000732505.1 Cyprinodon variegatus
CAACCACTGGAGGTGAATTACCGCTCTACGGCACGGCCATCTTATAGAACTAAACGAGGAGTAGAAGATGCCGCTGCTACTCTGCTTAATCTGGTTTTTAAACATCTGGAGGTTGCAAAACACCTGCAATGACTTTATTTACGGGTTTCTCATCTGCTTTTAATACACTTTAACCCACATTTTAGTTCACAAACTTTCTTATTTTTTAAACCTTCATTTTAAGAAAACAGGCCGGATTCTGATGCTTATTACTTTACATCAGAAAACAGAGGAACCAGAAACGGTCTTCACAGGAAAAATAAGCTGACTGTAGTTCTAAGAACAAAATATTTTGCATCAAAACAACCTGAAGCAAAGTGAAGAAGTAACTAAAACAACTATGAATGTTTTGCTGATTAAAAAAGGGAAGTAAACTATTTTAAAAATGAGGTTTATTGAGACATTTCACATAATTAAGCTGTTCCTCTTTCCAATAAGTGACACATCTTCATCACACATTAAACCATCAGCATCAACGCATGTTCTTTAGTTTTCACATAACATTCTGTCACATCGATGTTTCACCCAAGTTATGCTGCAGACTCTCACAGTAAATCTAACTTCTTTATTTATTTTTTTCCAAATAAAGTCATAACCTGTGAAAGTACCACATATCAACTCAGTCAAAGAATAAATGCTGAAATGTTGCATTAAGACCAAAACTCTGACTTAAAATAGATTTCTACTTTCTAGATAAAACATCAAACTTAATTTTCAAACTGGTTATAAATGAACTTCTTATTAGTTTTGTGCTGCAGAACATCAGGAAGTAAAATCAGCCTGAATTTCTAACTGAACAGCATCTCTACTGCCATCTAGTGTCAGCTTAAAGGTACTCAGTTTTCCCTTTGATAGTGACG
This sequence comes from Cyprinodon variegatus, assembly GCF_000732505.1. Taxonomy (NCBI): domain Eukaryota; kingdom Metazoa; phylum Chordata; class Actinopteri; order Cyprinodontiformes; family Cyprinodontidae; genus Cyprinodon; species Cyprinodon variegatus. The sequence goes on from NW_015152498.1 coordinate 32,812, forward strand.
CAATGATGTTTATTACATTAAAGGGTGATTTACTTCAAAATAAAATGCTGTTCACTGTAAAATAAGTTAATTTACTTCACATTGTTTACACTTTTACTGTTAATTATTGATTGAATATATATTCTACCAGCTGGTGGTGCTATTGGTTCATAAAATTGATTTTATTAATCTTGTGAAATTTTTCAATAGTTCCTCCTCTGTGGAGGCAGGAGACCAGATGTTCTCCTGTTTGTTTCTCCTCTGCTCAATCAGCTCATGTCTCTCATCGCTCCACCAGATTCTGAGACTCTGCAGGCTCCTAAATCTGCTGCAGAACCAACTTCTGCTGCCTGAGAGAAAAAATCTGCTCTAAGAGCTGAAGTTCTTCCAAAAAAGAAAATTAAAAACAATCCACTGGACTTTGTTTCCAAGTTTGAAGATGTTTTGCTTCCAATCCAGGAAGCTTTTTCAATACAAAATGTCAGAAATAGCGTTGAGTTCGAAGTTTTATACAGTAGCTCACAAAACCTTGCTGGACCCCCATTCCAAAGGGGTCCACCCCTTTGTAATACCATACCTGTCCATGTCTCTGAAAGGGGGTCGTTAAAGGGAATTGTTGGCATGGCTGGAAAGGTGAGGTCCTCTGAGGAGGCGAGGAGGCCTAAGAGCTGAAGGCCTCCTCTGTGTCTCTGATGGATGAAGACCTGGCTATGTTTTAAAAAGTTTAATTTCCTGTTTCATCATCCTTTTCTAATTTTATGTACCTATATTCACAGCATTTTTTCACTTGCTGTCATTTTTTTCATTATTTTATTCCTGCTTCATTTTTTTCTGTTGTATTTCTTCATGATGAACACAAGGGGGCGCTGAATGTATGCGTTTTCTGCACCAGGACTATTTCTTGTTGTCAGTCAGTGTTTATTCTATTTTTCAGTCAACTTATAGGATTATATTTTATTCATAGATATAACTTAGATGTATATTCCCAGTAGTTTGTTTAGTTCCCAGCAGCTCATGTTTGTTCAGAATAAGGAAATCAAA
>NW_015152498.1:35009-36714 GCF_000732505.1 Cyprinodon variegatus
AATATTTTCAGCTTTTATTGACAACAACCTGCTGACAGCTGAATCATAATGATTTCATGATCTGAAGGAACCATAATTCCTCTGATTTTCTCTTTTAAATCATCTTCAGTGACAGAAGATCAGAACCAGAACAGGGTGACATTAAGCTGCTCTTTGGTGACTGATGAGTGTAAACACAGAGTGAAGTGGTTGATTAAAGGTAGAGCTGTGGGTAAAGACAACAAAGAAATAACAGAATCATCATCTTCCTGCTCTGCTGCTGTCACCTTCCAGACGTCTCATTTCATTTACCAAACAAGGTTTAATGATTTAAAGTGTGAAATAAAGACAGAAGATGATAAAGTTCATCTTTTTACCTTCAGCTCTCATCCACCAGGTAGGAATTATGAAAACCTGTTTAAAGACTTTTCAGAGTTTTTCAGTTACATGAAGCAAAATGTTTATTGTTGAATTCTGTTGTTTTTCTTAGACCAACACAAAACAACGACCACATCACCATCAGTTACAGCCGAACCAAGAGAAACATCAGAAACATCAGGTACAGGTGAACTAAAAGACAAACCAGAGAGCAGAAACACAGGAGAAAACAAACCAAACTGAACTGGAAGAATCTGGAACTAAATCATCCTGATCTCATGATATATACCAGAGGTTTAAACGACTAATAAACCTTTTAAAAGCTTCATATTTTCACATATTTTTAACCTTTTCTCTCCAGTTTTAACTTGGAGGTCCATCACTCTACCTCTGGTTCTAGTGTTCATGATAATACCTTCTGTTGTTTTCATAAAGATTAAAGGTGAGAGATGACCTGTTTATGAATATTAGATTCAGTTCATCAGAATTTATCTTTTAAACTGAATTTTAGATTCTAATATGAAATCTTTTACATTGTCAGGCAAGACAACAGAAACTTCCAGTGAGGTGAGTTTATTAACTGTTCTGGTCTAAAATGTGATTAACTTTAAAAAATGAATAAAAATAAGAAATATGGGAAGTTGCATGCATATTCAAAAGCAGCTCATTGCTGCTTTGCTAAAATAGCATCAAATGGAAACGCGTACATCTTTGAAATATTATCAGCTAGGCTCTGACATCATCTCCTCCTAACAGTTTAATTATGGGCTGGGGAGTCTGACACTGTTTTCTGCTAAAGCAGAAACCTTTGCTCAGGATATCTGACTACTTCATGACTTCAGGAACACTTTGGTTGTAAATGATCCCAAATAAAATGTCAATAACTAAACAAATGAATGTGACTGTATCTATCTACAGGGTGAAAACCTCAGACCTCCAGAGACTCAGTCTGTGTCTGAAAACCAGCAACAAGAGGTACATTGCATCTATCTAGTTCCCCTGAATGAATTTAGATGACGCATAAATCTAAATGTAGACATTGCTTCCTGCTTCAGTTAGGTAGAAAAATAAAGGTTTCACAAGAAGTGTCAAGCATAAAGCTAAATTTAAACATTGCTTCATGCTTTGTGAGGTAGAAACGGAAATGTTGCAAAATAGGTGAGAAGTGAACCATCTTAAAACAGCTCAAAGTTTTAGTAGAAGTAGGTAATTGGTATGATTTCATCTCGTTACTAAAATCAGCAATAAACTGAGAGCAGTGTTTGATGATAAAACTAAGAGGATAATCATCTCCTTATTAAAAATAATAAATCTTAAAGTCTGAAGCAGAGGTAACAGATTAGCAGAC
>NW_015152498.1:40087-42424 GCF_000732505.1 Cyprinodon variegatus
ACATTAGCAATGTATAGAGTGTATTTCTTTAAAGTTAAGGCTAGTTTAAAGTTATCTTCATTGAAAAGTACAATACAGTGCTTTTCCTTAAAAAATAAGGACATTTCAATGTGACCCCAAACTTTGAACGGTAGTGTATATTTGAAAATGGCAATATGAAAAAAAGTTCTAACTTAACAGGCTGGAGGAGGAAGTCTCATGGTGTGTGCTTTATTAGGTCAATCAGTAACACTTTGAATTTTCCTTGTCCTACACTGTGCTTTACAAACAAATTTGCCGTGTGGTGATTAGGAGTGAAGGTGATTCATCCCTTTATGCTGATAAGTTCTTATAATGTTGTTAAGGGAAGCCAAGTCTTCCTAGGGTTAGTTGGGACAGTTCTGGTTCGCTGCTCTTCCTAGCTGCATTGTTTGCAAGCTGCTGCTCTTTTCCAGCATAAAATACTAAAAAGTGCACAGTATTTTGGCGACCCTGGGAACTATGATATGATTGGCCCAGGATCCAGGAAGTAAAAATTGGCTAGATTAAAAGCTCTGTGCCCTCCCTCTGGGTTTGATGAGATAAAACCTTGACTTATATGCTGTTGATGTTTGAAGGGAATATTACTTGCATGTCTAGTCAGTTGCTACTAGTTATGCCTAAAACCAGACTTAAAACCAAAGGTGATCGTTCCTTTATGGCAGCGGCACAGAGACTCTGGAATAACATGCCTTGGCATATTCAATCGGAAGGCTCCTTTGAGGTTTTTAAATCCTCTCTAACAGCACACTTCTTTCTTTTAATAATGTGTTTATGTATTTCAGTCTTCAGTTTTTATCTTATGTTCCTTAAGTGTGATTCCTGTACAACACTTTGGTAAACCCCGGTTGTTTTAAATGTGCTTTATAAATAAGGTTTGAATTGAGTTGAGTCTTGTGGCAAATAAAAATCTTTTAGGTTAATCTTAATGTAAATGTCTTACTTATTCCCCCTATGGACAAAATATATTCTAACGCAATGTTGCAAGAGCTTTTCCCCACCATACAGCATGGATATAACTTCCTATTCAGAAATAAAGACATCTAGGGGAGGAGAAGAAGCATATATTTGATATAACTTTGTTAAAACCTGTATTATTTACATTCTTTAGTGATAAAAGGGGATAGCATCCAAGTCAATGAGTCGATGCAATCAACTGGTTNCTCCATTCAAACCCAGGTTTAAATCCTCGCAGGTCAGCCTAAGGCCCACTGCTCTCATTAACCCATTAAAAAAAGAAAGGGGAAAAAAGAAACAAATGGTCAGTTCAGGCGTTTTATAAAATATTTGGATCAGGAAATTGTCAATATACCAAACTGAACGATTGTTGTTCTCTACCTAAAAAACACTTTAGATTTTAAAATGGAAAAATGTTTCAATTTTTTATATTTTTTACTCAAAAAGTCAATGTATAACATGGATGCATAAACACCTGCATTTTATATCAGTGTTAAATTATGCTTAAAGTAACGTATTACAATTAAAATCTCTCTGGATTTTTCCTGGTTTTCCTGTCCCCGCTGATTTTCAGTTGGTTATCCCTGGTCTAAAGCTAATTCTGTGGGCAAAAAAAGGAAGGACCTCAGGGTTAGGATTCATTCCGTGATAACAACTTTGTGAGGGACCAAACTTAAATAATTTGAAAAAGTGCTTTCTTTTAATTGTGTCAAAAATGGTTAACAAAGGCTCAAAAGCAATAAAAAATAACTTAAATAATAAATAACATGGATCTGGGCCCAACTTAACTGAGGTCAACTGAGGAACCAACTTAAACAAAAAACTGACCTGCAAACAAAGAACTAAAGGCTGCTTAAAAAGGGATGGAGTAACCCAAGTCTACCACATGAGGGAGGCACAACATAACAAAATAAGCAATGAATACAAAATTAACTAAACCATTCTATGAAACGAATAAAGCAAAACTAACTTTTACTTAGCAGAAACAATAATAAGTGAGTATTTAAGCAACAACTGCAACTGCACTGTGCTTTACAAACAAACTTGCCGTGTGGTGATTAGAAGTGAAGGTGATTTCCAGCATAAAATACTAAAAAGTGCACAGTGTTTTGGCGACCCTGGGAACTATGATATGATTGGCCCAGGATCCAGGAAGTAAAAATTGGCTAGATTAAAAGCTCTGTTCCCTCCCTCTGGGTTTGATGAGATAAAACCTTGACTTATATGCTGTTGATGTTTGAAGGAAATGTTACTTGCATGTCTAGTCAGTTGCTACTAGTTATGCCTAAAACCAGACTTAAAACCAAAGGTGATCGTGCCTTTATGGCAGTGGCACAGAGACTCTGGAATAACATGCCTTGG
>NW_015152498.1:44879-48335 GCF_000732505.1 Cyprinodon variegatus
GTAGTGTCCAGAGGGTTAGCAGGAGACAGGCCAGTACACCAGGAGATGTGGAGGAGGCCGTAGGAGGGCAACAATTCTGCAGCAGCACCGCTGCCTCCACCTTTGCACAAGGAGGAACAGGAGGAGCACTTCCAGAGCCCTGCAAAATGACCTCCAAGAGGCCACAAATGCATATATGTCTGCACACACGGTTAGAAGCCGACACCACAAAGATGGTATGAGGGCCCTACATAGATCTACATAGAACCCACAGATGGGGTTGTGCTTACAGCCCAACACCATGCAGGACACTTGGCATTAAACAGAGAACACCAGGATTGGCAAATTAGCCACTGGTGCACTGTTCTCAACTCAGCTGAAAGCTGGTTCACATCGAACAAAGTGACAGAGTCTAGAGAAACCGAGGAGAGCAATCTGCAGCTGCTTACAACATTAATCAGCATGACCAGTGTGGCATAGGATCAGCAATGGTGTGGGGTGGCATTTCTTTGGAGGTTCCTACAGCACTCCATGTGCTTGCCAGAGGAAGCATGACTGCCATTAGGTACTGAGATGAGATCCTCAGACCCCTTGTGAGAACATATGCTGATGCTGATGGCCCTGGGTTCCTCCTAATGCGTAAGGAGCTAGTCTCAATATGCACACACTCAAATATGTGATCCACTAATTCACAAGACAATCTACTCATGCATGTACAAGATCCACACATAAACAGAACAAGATCAACACATGCACAGAATATAATCCACACCTGCACAGAATGATTCAAACAAGCACATAAAATGTACATATTTACAAGATATTATTCATAAAAACCTTTCTGATGCATCAGATGAGTCTCTAAATTCCACACAAATGCAGTGAAGTTCATAGAACAATAGTAGTTTATAAATAAACATATAATTGTGAATGCATCATAAATATTTTTTGTTAGTCATGTCTTGTGAATGTGTATGTTTTATGTGTTTGTTTGAATCGTTATGTACATGTGTGGATTTTATCCTGTGCAGGTATGAATCTTGTCTTGTTCTTAAAACGGTTGTTTTGTGAATGTGTGGATCAGATAGGAGAGTTTGTGACTACTAATATTCTAAGAGCTCCATAAAAGCTGAAATGATGTATTAATAAAAAAATAAAACAATGACATAAATAGATTTCTCCTTTCTAGATTAAACATGAGACTTCATTTCCAAACTAATTTTAAATACACGTTTTATTAAATTTGTGCTGCAGAACATCAGGAACTAAAATCAGCCTGAATTTCTAACTGAACAGCATCTCTACTGCCATCTAGTGTCAGCTTAAAGGTACTCAGTTTTCCCTTTGATAGTGACACAATCATATTTATTACATTAAAGGACGATTTACTTCAAAATAAAACACTGTTCAATGTAAAATAAGTTAATTTGCTTCACGTTGTAATGTTATGGTCTTTTAAACTTGTTTTGTAGCACTTTGAGATTTGAAGTCAAATGTAAAGTGCATTATAAATAAAATTCATTATTATTATTATTATTATAGTTGTTTACACTTTTACTGTTAATTATTGATTGAATATATATTCTACCAGCTGTTGGTGCTCTTGGTGCATAAAACTAATTTGATNCAACATTAATTAGCATGACCGGTTTGGCATAGGGTCAGCAATGGTGTGGGGTGGCATTTCTTTGGAGGTTCCTACAGCAGTCCATGTGCTTGCCAGAGGAAGCATGACTGCCATTAGGTACTGAGATGAGATCTTCAGACCCCTTGTGAGAACATATGCTGATGCAGATGGCCCTGGGTTCCTCCTAATGTGTAAGGAGCTAGTCTCAATATTCACATACTTAAATATGTGATCCACTAATTCACAAGGCAATCAACTCATGCATGTACAAGATCCACACATAAACAGAACAAGATCCACACATGCACAGAATATAATCCACACATGCACAGAATAATTCAAACAAGCACATAAAATGTACATATTTACAAGATATTATTCATAAAAACCTTTCTGATGCATCAGATGAGTCTCTAAATTCCACACAAATGCAGTGAAGTTCAGACCAATAGTAGTTTACAAATAAACATATAATTTTGAATGCATCATAAATATGTTTTGTTAGTCATGTCTTGTGAATGTGTATGTTTTATGTGTTTGTTTGAATCGTTATGTACATGTGTGGATTTTATCCTGTGCATGTATGAATCTTGTCGTGTTCATGAGTGGGTTGTTTTGTGAATGTGTGGATCAGATAGGAGAGTTTGTGAATACTGAAACTTTAAGAGCTCCATAGATGCTGAAATGATGTATTAATACAAAAATAAAACACTGACATAAATAGATTTCTCCTTTCTAAATTAAACATGAAACATAATTTCCAAACTGATTATAAATAAATGTTTTATTAATTTTGTGCTGCAGAACATCAGGAAGTAAAATCAGTCTGAATTTCTAACTAAACAGCATCTCTACTGCCATCTAGTGTCAGCTTAAAGGTACTCAGTTTTCCCTTTGATAGTGATGCAATCATATTTATTACATTAAAGGACGATTTACTTCAAAATAAAATGCTGTTCAATGTAAAATAATTAATTTACTTCACATTGTTTACACTTTTTCTGTTAATTATTGATTGAATATATATTCTACCAGCTGGTTGTGCTTTTGGTTCATAAAACTAATTTTATTAATCTTGTGAAATTTTACAATAGTTCCTCCTCTGTGGAGGCAGGAGACCAGATGTTCTCCTGTTTGTTTCTCCTCTGCTCAGTCAGCTCATGTCTCTCATGGCTCCACCAGAATCTGAGACTCTGCAGGCTCCTAAATCTGCTGCTGAACCAACTTCTGCTGCCTGAGTGAAAAAAATCTGACTGAGAGCTGAAGTTCTTCCAAAAAAGAAAATTAAAAACAATCCACTGGACTTTGTTTGCAAGTTTGAAAATGTTTTGTTTCCCATCCAGGAAGCTTTTTCAATACAAAATGTCAGAAATGGCCTTGAGTTTGAGGTTTTATAGAGTAGCTCACAAAACCTTGTTGGTGTTTTGAAAATTTGCTAAATGAAATGGACGAAGGGGTCCACCCCTTTGGAATGGGGGTCGTTTGGCTTCTTTGTTAGCCTGCAATGTCCCATACCTGTCTATGTCTGAAAGGGGGGGTCATTAAAGGGAATTGTTGGCCTGGCTGAAAAGGTGAGGTCCTCTGAGGAGGCGAGGAGGCCTAAGAGCTGAAGGCCTCCTCTGTGTCTCTGATGGATGAAGACCTGTCCATGGAGGAATAATGGCTATGTGTCTTAAAAAGTTTAATTTCCTGCTTTATCATCCTTTTCTAGTTTTATTTCCATATATTTAATGTTTGTTTTCAAAGCAGTTTTTCACTTGCTGTCATTTTTTAAATAATTTCATTCCTGCTTCAATTTTTTCTGTTGTATTTCTTCATGTTGAACACAAGGGGGCGCTGAATGTATGTGT
>NW_015152498.1:51309-52691 GCF_000732505.1 Cyprinodon variegatus
CTCAAGTTGAAACAAAGTCACGTTTTCTCTTGTATAAATGTAACTTGAGAGACATTTAAAGGAACATATAAAATTTTTGTCTTATTATGGTGCTTTTTTCTTATGGTCTTAGATGTGTTTCTAGTTTAGATCAATGTGTTTTATGCTCTAATGACACCTGAAGAACTCTGGCTTTCATTCTTAGATGTAGCATAAGGAAAAATGTTATCTGCAGCCCCAGGATCTTTGTGGTTCTGACCTTCTCCACTGCTGTTGTTGGTGATGAGGGGTGTGACAAGACCGGCTCCTGCTAAAGTCATGATGATCTTCTTAGTCTTTTACCACTGAACAATAGTCAATTAGGTGTTTCGCCTTCTCCCTCTAAGGAGGTCTACTCATCATCACTAATAAGGCCCACTGCTGTTGTGTCATCATCTGCAGACTTTACAGAGTGGTTTGTAGTCGACCTGAGACAGCAGTCCTGTGTCCTCAGGGGGAAAAGCAGTGGGATGAGGACGCAGGCGAACAGAGCTGAGGGACAGAGAGGACACTGGAGGATTTCTTGTCCTTCACAGACTGTCTGTTGGTGGTGAAATCAAGTATCCATTCAGGGGGAGCTGAAGCTGAGTGGAGGCAGTTCTGCTGGGTCAGAAAGAACTTTGAATTTATGTTTGTGGATTTTTACTTCAGTTGAAAACCTTTGGGTATTAAACTTGCAAATAACCACCTCAGCTTTCATCACTGCATTTGGGTCCTTCAAACCTCCACCTAACCTGACAGGAGCAAGATGTTGTGTAAAGTGATGTCAAAGGCGGCCGACAATTCCAGTAGGAGGAGACGACATGGTGAGACCTGGTCTGCAGTCGTAAGTAGGTCATTAATTACGGGGACCAGTGCTGTCTCTATGCTGTGTGCTACTCGAAAACTAGACTGAAATTTTTCGTATACATTATGAGTGTGGAGTTGATTTTGGAATTGAGATGAAGCAACTTTACCAAGGACTTTGGATAGAAACGGCCGGATTTAAATGGGTCTGAATTGATCCAGGATTTCAATTTCAAGTGAGACCAGGTAAATGTTTAACAGGTTTTTTTGAGAGTAGGTGGAGAGGAGTCCAGTGCTGGTCTGAACACTGTCGAACCGGGACTGAAAAGTGAAGGGGAAGATTCTACGGTTAGTTCAGGCTCAGTGGGAAATTTGTGTCTTCGATTTGAAGAAGGGAATTAAGGCAACAGGACTCACGTTTCCAGAAAAAGGTGTCTCTTGTTGAATCCATTCGGTGTGGGTTGTTCCAGTAATTGACTTGCTCGTTGGAGGGCAGACAGGGTTTACCCAGGTTGAGGTGTTTCCTTGAGGAACGGAGGAGCTGACTGCGACCTAGATTTCCTGAATTACTTAAACAG
>NW_015152498.1:54951-56243 GCF_000732505.1 Cyprinodon variegatus
CAGAGAGAGCCGATGAGGCAGAGCGGACCCATGGAGGAATCTAGATGGAGGAAAATGTTGGTATTTTTTTTCATCCTGTTGCTGCAGTTTACAGGTGAGGTTCTGAACAACTACTGTTTATTCAGTTCTCTTCATTTCAACATTAACAAACTGTTTCATCAATGCATCATGTTGGTAGTTTCATAGAGCAGACCTTGAGTTTAGTTCCTGTTGATAATCTGCTGTATAAGATGTCAAATGTCTAAACAGTTATTCTTTATATTAAATTCTGATGTGAACATTTCTGCTTTGGTCTCATCAGGAGCTCTAAGCTGCTATGGAGATCTATTACCGGTACTCTACATCCCTGTCAGAGCTGGAGATGACGTCACTTTGCCTTGTAATAATGTGGTTCCTAGATTCAGTGGTTGTAGATCCACCACCTGGATCTACAGTAAATCAAGACAATCACCTGTTGAGTTGGTTACTCATGGGAAGGTTGGAGATTCCAGATCAGACAGACTGAGTGTTTCTGCAAACTGTTCTCTGGTTCTAAAGAAAGTCACAGCTGAGGATGTTGGTCTTTACACCTGCAGACAGTTGATATTAGATAGACAGAAGGGTCCAGATGCTGCTGTTCGTCTTTCTGTTGTTAACTGTAAGTATTAAACAATATTTTCAGTTTTTATTGACAACAACCTGCTGACAGCTGAATCATAATGATTTCATGATCTGAAGGAACCATAATTCCTCTGATTTTCTCTTTCTAATCATCTTCAGTGACAGAAGATCAGAACCAGAACAGGGTGACATTAAGCTGCTCTGTGGTGACTGATAGGGAGTGTAAACACAGAGTGAAGTGGTTGAATAGAGGTAGAGATGTGGGTAAAGAAAACAAAGAAATAACAGAATCATCATCTTCCTGCTCTGCTGCTGTCACCTTCCAGACGTCTAATTTCTTTTACCAAACAAGGTTTAATGATTTAAAGTGTGAAATAAAAACAGAAGATCATAAAGTTCATCTTTTCACCTTCGGTTCTCTTCCATCATGTAGGAATTATGAAAACCTGCTTAAAGACTTTTCAGAGTTTTTCAGTTACATAAAGCAAAATGTTTATTGTTGAATTCTGTTGCTTTTCTTAGACCAACAGAAAACAACGACCACATCACCATCAGTTTCAGCCGAACCAAGAGAAACATCAGAAACATCAGGTACAGGTGAACTAAAAGACAAACCAGAGAGCAGAAACACAGGAGAAAACAAACCAAACTGAACTGGAAGAATCTGGAACTAAATCATCCTGATCTGATGA
>NW_015152499.1:0-5146 GCF_000732505.1 Cyprinodon variegatus
CAGCCAATACTGAGAAGGTTATTCAAGCCAGACTTGGCCAGCCGCGCGGGTTTGCTGTATTCATATGCTAATTAGTGTCTAATTAGGGCCATTAGTACAGCTGATCGCTCTCCACATACGTCACGGTACGTTTTCGACAATTTGTGGCACGACAAACGCGGACAAGCACGGGTTGCAAATTGTCGGAAACTGACGAAAATCAGGCAGATCTGCGGGAGATTACGGGGGTTTACGGGGACGAAAATCTCACTTTTCATGCAGTGCATGTTTCCCCTTCCTCTTTGTACATAGTAGTTTAGTTTAGTTGAGTTTCACTAGTTTTAGTTGAGAGTGTTAAAATGAAATATGTTTGACTTGGAGCTGAATGATTTTTGTTAATAAACTCTTATATTTTGAACAGAAGTTGTGGTGAATTTATTCCATATATGTGCAGAATTAACTGTTTGACCATGATTAGTGCTCGGATCACTCATTTATTGTTATAACACACAGCTAGTAGGGCTGTGTGTAATAAACAATATATAACAGCCGAAATAATATCCGATTAAATAAGATATTTTACCACCCCTACCGGGGAGGGCAATGAATATCTTGAAGTATCAGAAATATAAATTCCCAGCTGGCTGATAATTGAAAATAAAATAAAATCACAACACTATTGTTTTCATTTATCCTATTTTCTGCTTCAATGGTCTCTCTCTATCCTCGGCATCTGAGCAGAGCGATTATTTGTGTGTGGAGTGGAGAGAGAGCTGAGTGGGCAGCCAGGCTGAGCCAGTGTGCTGATCCGGTGACGAGAGGGGAGGGGGGAGCACCAAAGTGCTGTAATTATACAGACAGGGGAGTGGTGAATCTGCTACAGTTAATGCTTGCAGGAGATAATAAAAGGTGTTGATTTTGTTAAACAAATATTATTCAATATAAATACCAGCGTTGGTATCAATTGAATCGATCCTAGAATAGATCTGCCCACCTCTAATAGAAGGTAGATGGACACTAGATCCTGATGATAAACTAATGCTAATGAAACACAAACAGGCTCAGACTTACCAAAGTGGGGACACCTGTCCACCACCTGACCAGATGTGTTGTTGACCAGCTCAAAAAGCTGTCGGTTGCTGCTCTCTCTGATGGTGAATACGTTTCCTTCGCCCAAACATTTCAGGTCCCAGTGTAAGTGATTTTCAAATCGAAACCACAGCCAATGGTGGTAAATTAATTCTTCAGAATATTCTCCTCTGCTGTTTCTGTTTAATCTATAGAAGTATTGAGGAGCCTAAGAGAGGAGGAAAATGATTAAATTATCCCACACAGAAAGAGAGCTGCCTTCTTTATATGAGACTGACCTGTCTCCCTTTGCCAAGCACCCAGACGTAAGGAGTGTCGTTGGTCACCGAGCCCCAGTTCCCCATGGTTGAGATCTGAAAGGAGACAGCAGCTCTCAGCACTCACTCAGGCGGCTGACCAACCCTCTAAAAGTCATCAGTCTTTGTCCAAAAGCGCAAAAAAACCCCAACACAATTGTTAACTGGAAATAATCAAAGAGAGAGTCAAAGCACCAGAAACCTGACCCAGATGCTTGTGGATGCCAGGTAGAAGCCAAACCAATAGCTGAGAGGCCTTTCTTTTTTTTTTTTTAGCGTTTACACACTGTGCATTTTGCCTCCAAAACCAACTGTGATTTCCACTAAATGAGGTCCATTTCTGCAGATACTACCGACAGAAGTGGAAACATGACATGGTGCATCACTAACAGAACCAGTGGAAGCAGTCGGCTGTAAAAGCTTATCAGCAGCTGCTCATTTCTGTCAAACCCACAATTACTGAGTGGGTTTTCCCTCTTAAGAGCTGAAGGCTTTTCCCCTGAACCCAGTGTGGACTCACCTCAGAAGGGGAGTCGCTCTGTTCAGCAGCTGTACTCCAAGTTGGACACACAGGACTCAGAAGCTCCACAAGGACCAGCAGGATTTAAAGCAGGGCAACGGGTTTCACTTCCCTTCTGATGGCGAGAGAAAAGAGTATAAAGCAGCTTTCAGAGTCAGAAAAAGAAACCCTACCACAAGTGTTGAGCCAGCGTTGTGTCATGTGACTTCCTGTAAACGCAACAGGCTCAATATGATTTCAGAGAAACTGAGCTCAGGGTTCAATGTAAATGTCTGTATAAATATTTCTGTCTTAAATTAATCCAAAGTGTTTGTTATTTTGCTCCAGCAGTAATACAGCCCATGGTTTTATTCTGAAAGGCCCAGAGCACGAAAGTTATATAAATAGATTGTCGCAATGTGTACAGCAGTGGCGCGAAAAAGAAGGGAAAAAGCATATTGTCACAGAGAGATTTTAATTTGCAAAAGGTCCTTAGCACCTGGTTGATGAGGGAACAAGGTTTGTATCAGTGTCAAGGGTCATGGTGTTGCAGACACACCCTGGGGCAGTGAGGCTATGCCTCCAGTACCAGGGGCTGATGTCATGGGTGTGCTTTGCCCAGATTGGCTGATAAAGACAGCGGGCTGAGGATGCAGCAGAGCCGGGTCTGTCATGATTTATCTAAAGATCTGACCCAAAATGCAGAAGACCAAACAGAGAGACCAGGGAAAAGTTTAACAGGTTTATTTAGAAGAATGAGATGAATCCAGTGCTGCTCTGAACACTGTCAAAACGGAACTGGAAGTGAGGGGAAGACTGCGGTTAGTTCAGGCCCAGTGGGAAATTAGATTCTTTGACTTGAAGAAGAGGAAATAGGTTGCAGACTCACGTTTCCAGAAAAAGGTGTCTTTTATTGAATCCAGTCTGTGTGGGATGTTCCAGTGATTGTCTTGTTTGATGGTGGGCGGACAGGGTTTACCCAGACTGCGGTTGTTCCTTTGTGAACAGAGAAGCTAACTGCCACTTTGATTTACTGCGGTACTTGAATGGACTGTTGTGCAGGTGAATCCCTTGCTCAGTGTGAAGCTCAAACGTTTCCTTGGGGAAAAGTGGATCCAAACCTCCGGTTTGTATTCCCAGCTCAGTTTGAAGCTCAGTTGATCCTTCCAGGGAGAAAAGGTCCGAAAAATCCAGTTTGACTTCCCCAAACTGGAAAACACTCTGCACCCGAGGTAGTGGCAGTCAGCAGCTTAAGAGCACTCCACAGGTAATGAGGCAACAAGCTTCAGGTGTGCAGGGAGGCCCAATGAGGACGGGGCAGCACCTGGTGGAGGAGAAAAGGAAACACAGAAACATCCCACAAAAACTGGATTCCTGACAGTACCCCCCCTCAATGACCGCCACCTGGTGGTCCAGCGGAGCCTGAGGGCTGGGGGCAAGGCAGAGTCTCAGAAGGACAGAGACGAAGCAAAGTCTCTGGGGGCCAGCCGTGGGGCCGGCGGCGAAGCAAAGTCTTTGGGGGCCAGCCGTGGGGCGTAGACCTAGGAGAAGGCCGTCTCTGTTGCAACGGCGACCATGGGAACCGCCAACTACGGCACAGGCTCCGAGGGGGTGAGGAGCGCCCGCTGAGGGCTCTTGGAGGCCTGGAGGGCCCACTGAGGGCTCTTGGAGGCTTAGGTTCTGGCCCCCCGAGGGGATTTGGAGGCTCGGGTTCTGGCCCACCGAGGGGACTTGGAGGCTCGGGTTCTGGCCCACAGAGGGGACTTGGAGGCCCGGGTTCTGGCTCGCTGAGGGGACTTGGAGGCTCAAGTTCTGGCCCGCCGAGGGGAAATGGAGGCTCGGGTTCTGGCCCGCCAAGGGGAATTGGCTCAGGTGTCTCTGGACGGCTCAGAGCGGGATCAGGGAATTCCGGACGGCGCTGAGCTAGCCAATCCCAAACAACCTCGGTTAGGTCGGTTACTCTGTGATTCAATTTGGTCTGTTGATTGACCAGCTCAACCAGGTTGTTATCATGTGTGGACAAGGTGGATTGCTACTGGTTAATGGCTCTCTGAATGGCTTCTGCGGGGTCTACGGTTTGGCTAGAGTGTTCTGTCATGATTTATCTCAAGATCTGACCCAAAATGAAGACCAAAAGAAGACCCAACCGAGAGACCAGGGAAAAGTTTAACAGGTTTATTTAGAATAACGAGATGAGTCCAGTGCTGCCTCTATGCAGGGAGGCCCAATGAGGATGGGGCACCACATGGTGGAGGAGAAAAGGAAACACAGAAACAACCCACTGTTATGACTGTCGCCGTCATATTTGTGTTTTCCCTTTATTTTCTTTATTTTCCCTCTTTCTCACCTCTAGTAAGTAGGCTGCATGGCCCTGTGGAACGACCCGCCTACTTCCTGGTTTCTGGGGATCTGACTTCAGTTCCATCCATTGGTTCCTTCAGTTCCACCTTCAAGCAATGACTCATCACCATCCGCAATCACCTCCTGCTTATAAGGAGACCTCACCTGTTGATTGAGGCAGCTTGTCACAGCCAGTTGGCTTGTGTGCCTCGTGTGACCTGTACCTGATGAATTAGCTTTTTGATCACCTTTTGACCGTTTTCTGGAGCTGTGCATTTATTTTCCCATTTTCTCCACACCTGTACCAAAAATAATCTCCTCCTTTGCTACTCTTTGACTGATAGGAAGGTGACTTTGGACTGAAATCTGCTTTGAACTTGCGGTAGAGGCCTTGGTCTTTTGCATATTGCTTTGGCTTTACTGACATTACACTTAACTGTGTTTTTAACTCTGAAACTTCTTTCCTTAACTGTTGCACTTCTTTGCTTGCATCTGATTTGTCTTTTTTCTGTTCTCTGAACTCTTTCTTTTGACTTGACTCTGTGGGCTTAGACTGCTTGTTAAGCTCTTTAATCTTTGCTTTTAGCTCTTGAACTTCAGACTGAAGCTTTTATTTGCTCAAGTGTTGCTTCGACTGTGGATATCTCCTAATCTTCGGGTACTCCAAGCACTAGAATGGCACGTGTCGGATCCAGCCCTTCACTCCCGCACCAGTTAGCAAGATCGGGTTGTGCACTCTGTTTTTTAATGGCTGTGATGGACCGAGTTAAAAAAACAGGAGGAGTCACAGGATATTAATTAGAAAAATAGGGTTTTTTATTTTAACCCAAAAATAGATGACAAAAGATAAACTGAGCTCATAAAAGAGGTCAAAGAAACAAAACTGAACTCAGGCAAAAATGTAAACAAACTGGCTGTACAAACAAACATAACTGACCTACAA
>NW_015152499.1:5460-7227 GCF_000732505.1 Cyprinodon variegatus
CAACTTCAGAGAGTGGCCATGGATTTGGCCATCACACACTCTCCCACTTCCTGATCTTCCCTCTGGCTCCGAGAAAGGTAATCAGCAGTGGTGTTGTCCTTGCCGGGGATGTAGTGAACCTTAAACCGAAATGGCTGCATAGCAAGGTACCATCTGGTGATTCTCCCATTAGTGTCCTTCATTCTTTCTAGCCACTGGAGGGCTCTGTGATCAGTCTGAAGTGTGAATTCTCTTCCTAGCAAATAATATTTGAATGAGTCAAGGGCCCATTTAATAGCCAAGGCTTCCTTCTCCACGGTTGCATAGCGCCCCTCTCTTGGCAGCAGCTTGCGGCTGATGTAGGCAACTGGATGTTGGTCCTCTGGTGGTCCCTGCAGAAGCACTGCCCCAAGGCCTCTTTCAGAAGCATCAGTCTGCAACACAAAGTCTTTTGCAAAATCCGGTGAGTGCAAAACTGGATTCTTACTCAGAGATTGGCTAATGTCCTTAAATGCTGCAATAGCCTCTGCTGTCCACTGAATTTTAGTGGGACTTCTGGAGCCCATCTTGTCTGTTAGGAATGCTGCTCTAGCTGAAAAATTAGGAATGAATCTGTGGTAGAATGCAGCCATGCCAAGAAAAGACCGCAGCTGTTTCCTGGTTTGTGGGAGCGGACAGGATGCTATCGCATTGATTTTATCAACTTGAGGTTTCAGAGTACCACCTCCAATGGTGTACCCCAGATACTGTATTTCTGTCCTGGCAAGAGCACACTTTGCTGGATTGATGGTAAGGCCTGCTAAACGCAGCCGATTCAGGACTTCCTTTGGATGGTGAACATGCTCTTCCCAAGTTGCACTGAAAACCACAACATCATCAAGGTATGCACAGGTGAATGCTGAGAGCCCAGAGAGTACCTGATCCATTAGTCTTTGAAATGTTGCTGGGGCCCCATGGAGACCGAATGGCAGGACTGTGAACTCGAACAATCCCCAGGGGGTGCGAAACGCTGTCAGCTCCTGGGACTGTTTAGTGAGAGGCACCTGCCAGTACCCCTTAGACAGATCAATAGTTGTTAAGTATCTTGCTGCCCCCAGGTGCTCAATGAGGTCATCAATACGTGGCATTGGGTAAGAGTCAAATTTTGATATAGAGTTGAGGTACCTGAAGTCGATGCAAAATCTTATTTTGCCATCCTTTTTCGGAACCAACACAACAGGGTTGCACCACTCACTTGTTGAAGGTTGGATGATTCCTAGAGACAGCATGAGGTCCATCTCCTCCTTCAGCCCCACCCGGAAGCGTTCGGGTATCCTGTAACTCATACGCTTTATGGCAGCATCTGGTTTTAGAACAATGCTGTGCTCCACCAGAGTGGTGCGACCTGGACACTCTTGAAATATGTCAGAAGTAATAAGAGGTGTTACCTGAGACTGTTGCTCGCTGGTGAGATGGCTTAGGTCCAGCACAGAGGATGTTACTGAGGGCAAATAGTCATTAACTTCTTCCTCCTCCTCCACTCTGTGAATAAGCAACACCTCAGTTTCATTCTCCTTCCATGGAGCCCACTCGTTGAGAAGGTTAACATGGAGCACTCGACTCCCTCGCTGGAGACCTGGTGTAGAGACTTGATAGGTAGTAGGTCCAGTTTTCCTCAGTACTTCAAAGGGTCCCTGCCATTTTGCTAGCAACTTGCTGTCAGAAGTTGGCAACATTACCAAAACCTTCTGGCCAGGAGCAAAACTTCTGTGGCAAGCTTTTTTGTCAAACCAAACCTTTTGGCGTTTC
>NW_015152499.1:7827-9430 GCF_000732505.1 Cyprinodon variegatus
ATATCAAAAAAGTACTCCAGAGTGTTGTTCAGCATGGGGGTGAGTAGAAAATGAAGGCTAATCATGTTTTGGGTGTACTATTCCTTTAAAACAGCGTTGTTCCAAAAAGTAATGGGATATGATCGGCATGTCCTGGTGGAGCTGCGAGCAGCAGCAACAAGAGGAGGACTGCTGAAGCGAGCACAGTCCGCTATTTCAATTGTCTTTTTTGGGGTTTAAGTTCTTGAAATCAAACAGTATTAACACCAGGAAAATAGCTATATTTGGATTACTGTCAGGTCTAAGCACCTAAAACATTTAAACAAACAGGGAAAGAAAGGCACAGAGACAATTATTTTGGTTTTACTCACGAAGAGAGTAGGAAGAGAGTAGGAAGATTCAAAACCAGCAGCAACTTGATCTACTATTTTATGTTCATCAGGAACACCTCTGGGAACCCCAATGGCATCAATGTAAGAGAGATCTCCAGCAGACTGCCAAGACATATCATGTTTCTTTATTCGTCAAGTGTGAGGCAACACAGTAGAAACCTGCTGAATAAACTGCCGTGCAGACATGGGGTAAACTTTGACAGGTAACAATGAAGATACTAAAGCACAAATTCCAGAAGTATTTTCTGTAGTCTTTCATACAACTTATCTTGACTACACCACCACCATACAACTGCTCTAGATTGAGCCTTAAAAGATTTAGGAGCCTTGAGTACAGTGGAGCACCAGCTTGTTGGAACTTTCCTGGAGAAACTGCAATGGCCTGTGAAATTAACACATGTAAAATTGTTTTTTGCTATTTTCTTAGAGAAAATAGCGCTGGCTATTGGATACACTTTATCCCATACAGAGCAATTACCAGAGGGCAAAGTGTTGTTCATGACGTTGAGTAAGCAGGTAGCGTTCATGACTGCAGGTACCACTTGTAACAGGGGCATGGGCCCCATACACACTACACACTCAGTATTGGTCATACTGGCTGCTTGTTCTATCATTCTACCATGTCTGTCTAGAAACCCCAGTGGTAACTTGGAACCAATCGTCCACCTTCATCTGTTGTTGAACTATTACCATACCCTGGACTTTAGTTTCTGGGCCTTTGGTAAGGATGCCAGTATGAGGAGTTATGTCATTAAATGTTTTGGTGATGTTGCTACATACAGACAAATGCACTTATGGATCAGCAGCATGTGGGCGGTAGACGAATAAGGTCAAATGGTAACATGGTTTATGGGTGTAGGAGTGTACATGTGCTGGTTGTTTCTGGAGTGGGTTGGCAGTCGTATTAAAGTCCAGGATCAGATAGCGTTTGTTATTATAGTCAACCAGTGTTTTGCTAATTCAGTGGTGGGGTTTGGCGTCAAGTTGCTACCAGTGTAGGCATACACGGTTCAATTCAATTCAGTTTGAATTCAGTTTATTTCCATAGCGCCAATTCACAACACAAGTCATCTCAAGGCACTTTAGAGTTCACCTGATCATACAGTCAAATTGATTCAAAGTTTTCTATCTAAGGAAAACCAGTGGATTGCATCAACTCATTGACTTGAATCCAATCCCTCACACTAAGCCTGCTTGTAGCGACAGTGGAGAGGAAAAACTCGCTTTGAACA
>NW_015152499.1:9462-10531 GCF_000732505.1 Cyprinodon variegatus
CTGCACATCCCTCAACAAGTCATAGATGACAGGCAGATCCTCCCCCAAAACTACAGGATAGGGTAGGTTATCAGCTACCCCAACCTTCAACAGATTATCAGCACCCTGCACCTCAACAAACATATCAGCAGTGGGGTATGATTTCTCATCACCATGTACACAGCGAACTGCTATCGTTTCAGAAGGGCATATACAATTAGTTGGTACATGGTTCTTGTGCACTAGAGTCTGTGTGCTGCCAGTATCTATTAAAGCATTTATTTCATGCCCAGCAATCTTCACTGTAATGATTTTACTTGACTGCTTTATTTCAAGTTTAACATCCACATTCTGATGAGGCACAAAACACACTTGAGTTAGCTTACTTTGATTCTTAGGGCACATGGGTTTGGTGTGACCTTCTTGTCCACAGAGGTAACACACTGGAGGCCTTTTTCCTGCCTTAGAAGGCTGGTTTTCTCTTAAAAAAGGCTTACCCCCACCCGTTGCTAGCTTTTGATGAGGTTGATAAGGTTGTAACCGACGTGAATCTTTGGCAGCTCTCCATGCACTGTTGCTCCATGGCTGACTCCTACTTCTGGCAGCCACAAACACGTCAGCAAGAGTAGCAGCTTCTGCAGCAGACTTCGGATTATGCTCCCTGATCCAAACCTGAAGCTCAGGACACAACATTCTCAAAAATTGTGTCAGAATAATCAGTTCACCAACTTGTTTCACAGTTTTATCTTTAGGCTGAACCCACTTCTCATAAAGTTCTTTCAGCCTTGAATATAATTTTTTTGGACTCTCATCAAGAACATCAAAAAACAGGAGGAGTCACTTGATATTAATTAGAAAAATCGTTTTTTTTTTTTTTTTTTTAACCCAAAAATAGATGACAAAAGATAAACTGAGCTCATAAAAGAGGTCAAAGAAACAAAACTGAACTCAGGCAAAAATAAACAAACAAACATAACTGACCTACAAAGAAATGACAGACAGGGGTATATATACTGGCTGATCAGACCAATTTAAACACAATAGGGGTAACTAAACAGAATACAATTACAAACAAAACAAATAACAGTAC
>NW_015152499.1:13250-14610 GCF_000732505.1 Cyprinodon variegatus
GCTTTCTGGAAAACAAATTCCAGTGGTTTGTTTTTAACAATTTTTGGAATATTTTTAGATAAACATTTAACCCTTGTGTAATGTTCATATTGTTGTTCCTCAGCCAACGTTTGTGGGTCTGATGGACCTGTTGCACTTTGTGACTTTTAACGCCTCACAATCAAAAAAATTTATATTAAAATACTGAACAGATGTTTAACTTTTCCTAATTACAAGCAGTATAAACAATACATGTAGTTAATATTTGCCCTTTACCTTTATTAGGTCACATTTATAACTTATTTAAAACAAAGAAAATCAATTCAAATCAAGATGTGAGTGGAAACACATTTACAAGTGAAGCAAGGTCTTTCAAAAGTACTAACTTTTATTTCTTTGAAATATAACCCATTCTGGTGCAAAACACAAGCTGAACACATGAATATAGAGTAGGTCAGTCAAGACAACACATCAGCCCCATTGAACACATGGCTTTTAGCCACTAGCCTATACAACACGTCTGTCTGTCTGTCTATCTGTCTCTCTCTCTCTCTCACAGCACAGACTTCCTACAATGGTTAATTAGCTTGTAGGAGCCATAGATGATGTTTGTCTGAGTGTATAGCTGTTATGATTTTGTTTTTGTTTGTTGGCTTGGTTGTTTATAGAGGAATGGAGCAACTAGATGTGGGTGGAGTTTTGTCATCGGACATATTACTTATAATATTACATACAAATCGCTGTGATATATGTTTGGCAAGTTACTTTTTCTTTTAATAAAGTTCACGTCAGCACCATATTGAGCTCAGTGGATCCTTTTTTCAACAAGCGCGTCAGACAAGGAATGGCTTGACCTCAGCCTCTAAGTAGCTTTTTTTGTTTCCTGAAGTTGTTGCAGTAAGGTCAACAAAAAATTCAGTTGTCCACTCACCCACTCTCTACCAGTGACACTCTAACGGGCGAGTAATGCAAGTGTGTGGATATGTAAATGTAAATCTCTTTATTGTCCCACAATGGGAAATTTGTTCATTGCATGTTGTCTGCTCATCCCATTGGAGAGCAGTAGGCTGCCATTGTGTGGAGCAATCAGGGGTTAAGGGTTTTGCTCTTGAACCCAGAGTGGAGACTGTAGGGTACTTGCAACCTTCTTAGAGCACAAGCACACTGCTCTAACTGAGGCTAGGCCAACAGTCTCCCATACATATGGGACTGTCACTTACTTAAAATCACAAAAAGAGAGCTGCCAAGTACACAGTGCTGTCAACATGGGAAAATCAGGGTGACCCCTACAAAATCTATTACAAATCCACAAAAGGAACTGCTTGCTGCTACAATGGCAAGCTGCATTTAAAAAACTCTGTGTTTTGGACAGACAGTGCAT
>NW_015152499.1:20172-21431 GCF_000732505.1 Cyprinodon variegatus
ATTGCGTACTGTACTTTACAAATAGAAAGCCGTCTACTTGGTTCAATGCAGAGCTGCACACTCTGAATCAAAATGCTAGGAAACTGGACAGAAAATCTCGCTCCACGGGCCAACGGAATCCTACCTAGTCTGGAAAGATTGTTTACTGCTGTATAAGAGGATCCTGTGTAAAGCAAGAGCAGCATATTTCTCCTCATTAATAGATAATAATCCCAGATATCTTTTTATTACAGTTGCCAAACTCACCCAGAACCATAGCTCTGTTGAACCATCCATCCCAACTGCTCTTGGCAGTAATGATTTTATGGGATTCTTTATAAAAAAGATTCAGGTGCAAAAAGATCAGCAGGCAGTCTGACAGGAAAATTGTTTACTGGAGGCTTGGTAGGAGCCATCTTGCTACTCCTCTCCTTAGCATGGGCTCGAATACGATAATCCAAACGAATAGAGAGGTTAATTAAATTCTTGAGCGTCTCAGGCTCGTCTAAGGAAGCTAATTCATCCTTGATATATTCACAAAGTGCTTGAGAAAAAAACCCTTTAAGGGCTGCTTCATTCCAGCCTGAAGTGGCTGCCATAATTCGGAAATCTATGGCGAATTCTGAAACTGTTTTCTGTCCTTGTTTAAGCTTCAAAAATTCACGAGAGATTAAAGTTTTGTCGGTCTCATGGTTGAAAGTTTGCTTAAACTCTTTGAGAAACTGATCAAAAGTGCATTCATAATTGGATGAGGAGGTAAATCTTACCTCAGCCCAATCCAAGGCTCTGTCAGTGAGATGAGAAATAATATATGATATCTTAGATGAATCCTGGAGGAACTTACTTGGAGCGTGATTGAATTAGATGATACATTGCATTAGAAATCCATTAAATTTCTTGGGATCCCCATCAAACCTGGGGGGATTAGCCAGTTGACACTCAGTGTGAGGAGGGGGACAAACAACCTGGTTAGCTTGCTGCGGGGCTAGCTCTCCGGCAGGGCCTGAAGCCTGGAGGGAAAAACGTACGGCCTCAGTTAGCTCAGTTACTCGGCGGTTTAACTCAGTCTGTTGATTTACTAGCTCAACCAGGGTGTTATCATGTCTAGACAGGTTGGTTTGTTGCTGATAAATGGCTCTCTGAATATGGGGTCAGCGGTTTGGCCAGAGTGTTCTGTCATGATTCTTTCTAAGGCTCGGACCCACATGCAATGAAGCCAAACAGAGAGACACAATATAAAAGTTCAACAGGTTTTATTTAAGTGTATATTGAGTTCGGTG
>NW_015152499.1:23689-24694 GCF_000732505.1 Cyprinodon variegatus
CGAACCTCTCCATTCATCCAGGGTCGTTGGTTGGCCCAGTTGGTGATGTTCTTTTTTGATGCTGATGTCCTCTATGCATATGGTAAAGTAGGCTGACGCAGTCATACTCATCTGACACAGGCATACTCATCAATATTTATTTAGTTGTTATAGGTGCTGCAGCATCACAGATGTTCTGGTCAGAGCATTCAAAACAGTCTTGGAGTTTATCCATGGCGCCCTCAGACCACACTCTGACCTCTTTAACTGTCGGTTTATCCCTGATCACCTGGGGCTTATATGCAGGGATAAGCATGACCGAGAGATGATCTGATGATCCAAGGTGGGGCGGGGGGGCTGATCTGAATGCAACTTTGATGTTAGATTAACCAGGTCTAAAGTGTTTTCAGCCCGAGTTGTAAAGTCCACATGTTGGTGAAAAATGAGGAAGAACAGTATTCAAGTTAGCCTCTCCAGCAATGATAAAAACACCTTCTGTGAATGCAGATTGGAGCTCAGAGATAGCCTGATATAGAGTCTTCATGGCCTCTTTTGTATTAGCGCTGAGAGGCACATAAACAGCAGTAATGCTAACCACAGGGAAGTCTCTGGGCAGATTGAACAGTCTGCAGTTAACAGTCAGAAACTTAATATCTTAAAAGGAGAAGCTGGCGATCAATCTAGAATTTTTGCACCAGCTCAAGTCTTAGCCCTTAATTCTTTGTTTCTATTGGCGCAATATAGCGTTAGCCCCTCCAGGCAAATAGCATTGTCCGGTATTGCTGGACTCAGCAAAGACTCCGTCAGAAAGATGAAACAGCAGTTACATCTCTCCTTTTTTGAAAAGAGTTCAAGTCAGAGATAATCCACTTTTTGTTATCCAACGAGTGGACATTGGAGAGCAGGATAGATGGTAGCGGCAACCTGTGGTGATTTCTCCTTAGACTACTTAAGTAGTCTAGTAGCTTTTTTACTATCTACTTTTTACTCTAAATTGAGTAAGTTCTTTAAAGGTCCCTTTTTACT
>NW_015152499.1:27013-28481 GCF_000732505.1 Cyprinodon variegatus
CTGTCTGTCTGTGTTGTTCTTTAGTGGTTGGTATACCTGCCTCTTAACCACTAGAGATAAATACCCTCAGGAGAAGTATGTAAATTCAACAAATTACATAGATCATACAAAGAATGATATTTTAAAGCCTTTGTTTATGCTCAATATTGTGATTTCCTATTAAGTACTTAATTTTTAAATAAAACATTAAATCAGACCAATAAAAACATACAGAAACTATGGTTCTAATGTGTGAGTGAATGGGGCAATTTTGAAAAGGTACTTTTGAGCTGACAAACATATCTCTTTGGAATCTGTATTCTGACTGATTGAAAATTACTCTAAACAAGAGATGGGTTCAAAAGCCAACAAGTGTGCAATGCTTGTTGATATCTGTACTTCATGTTTTATCTTTCTCACAGCAGCTACAAGCGCAAAGGTTATTTTTGGTAAAATGAAAGAGGACTAAATGGCACCTCCCTATTGGAACCTAAAGACAGGTGGGTGCCACTTAGAATGCAATGTTCTACAATGGCACTTGAGAGAAACCACAAAAATGATTTATAGGGTACACTGACTGCATACATATCATATCTGATGCTGCACTACAGGCATATTAACAGTATAAACAGATAATAAACAACTTCAACTGCTGCTGTGTTCTCCGTCAACAGACTGAACTTTGAATTAGGTTAGTGACTTTGCTCCAAGTCGCGATTAGCTCCACATCCAGTCACGGACCTGTATTCTCCTATCTCTGCAGACATTCGCCCCGCAGCTGACAAGCAGCGCGGTGCTCCTGTTTGTGGTGATAAACGCTTTGAACTTTCCCACTACCTGTCTCGCCTCGATTTCTGGGTCCAACATTCTGAGATCATTACAAGATGACCCCGTTTCAACCCACCTCCAGACCCTCCTCCACCATTGTAGCTAAAACTTCATCAGAGCTTTATTCCTCCTGGACTCTTACTGCATTCCACATCTCATTTCAACCAGTTCAGCAGAAGACTGTCATGTGGTTTTGCCAGAGGTATCTTCCCAATGGGGAGTTTTTCCTCCCACTCTCACTTCATGCTTGCTCATTATGGACAGGTTCTCTCAGCCTGTGTTATCCAAGCTGGACTTCCCTCTTCCAGGTCCCTGAGTGAAGCTCTGGTATCAGCTCACACAGTCCACTGTATATCTCTTTATAGCTCAGCATACCGTCTTGCCAACCAGCAGTCTAAGGACCCACTTCATCTATCTCCACTCCACCACCAGTTTCAGGCCTGGGGGGGAAACAGCCCTATTCTTTGCTCATGTTCATGCATATCAATAAAAAATCAGCGCTATGTTTCCTGCCGAGGTCTGAGCGCCAAAGACTTGGTGCTCTTCGTTTATTAAACTAGGGTGAATAGTTGAATACTTTTTCCCACTACACCTTTTACCCAAAAAGAGTAGAGACAGGTCAACATAGAAGGAACAACTTCTGCAAGAGAGGCAGAAAAAT
>NW_015152499.1:31457-32664 GCF_000732505.1 Cyprinodon variegatus
ATAATCATGTTTTAGATCTTAGCAATTATGAAAGATATATGTTTATTTTCAATAAGGAAAATTAGTTTATATTTTATTCTTGGTGCTGAATTTTTAGTAAAGTTCAAGCTCTGGAAAGCCAATTTTGAGTAATCAAGACCAGTCATGGTTGAGATAACACTTTTTGAGAGACCCGGTCATGTCTCGGACTCCACTGCATACCTGGTCTTGTCTCGGTCTGGAACATTAAAGTCTTAGAATTGTAGGGCAAGACCGGTCAAGACTTAAGCTCTGGTTAACTAAAATTTGTTTGGCAATATTTATGATTTATATGATTTCCTCTGATGTGAAGTGCAATAATGAACAGCCTATTTAAGGTTTTCTGTTATTACCCCCAGCGTTCACCAAATCCCCACTGGGTACCTTCTGTTTATTTGCTGCTCCAGTAAAGTAACTAGGCAATAAAATGCCTGGTGCTTAGGGATGGAAAGATATTAAGCCTGTGAATCTTTTTTTTTTTTTATCTCCATGGGTCAAGCAGCTTATCTTTCATTTTCATGAAGAAACAGTACCACAACTTTTACCTGAGGAATACACCTCAAGCTGCAGGCACAGCTTTGGTTTACTTGTCCTTACAGACAGCACATTAATTTTGTCTCTGCTCTGACAGATTTACACACCAAGACTTCCTGCTCAGAAACTGTCCAGGAAGAGAATTACCGCAGTTTCACCACCGTGGGGTTCACCACATTATGACAAGTCTTTAGTCCCCACAAGGCCTGTTGGTCCTCAGAAAGTTGATAAATATACCAAAAAACGGTCCCAATTGGATAACATAAACAAGTACAACACACCCACACATTCACACAACCCACCACCCTGTTCTGTTAAGGGTTTTGCCGGTTACCGAAATAAAAGATAACACTTCCCCTTAACGAAAAATGTGCAGTGCAACAATTAGTGTAGCATGTTAGCTTTACTATTGTTCTAGAGGAGAACAGAAACATACACACACACACCCACACACACACACACACACACACACATCTTCTCTCATTCTGGAACCAGCTTGCAGCAGAGCCCAGCTTGCTTTAAAAGGAAGTCAAAAAACATTAAATGTGAAGTGCTTTTGGGCAGAAAGGCTCATACTTCTAGTGTTATATTCTTTTCACATCACGTTTGTTTAGTGAAAGGCCTTTGTCTAGGCAGTATGAAAGTTCCATCTGAG
>NW_015152499.1:33799-36481 GCF_000732505.1 Cyprinodon variegatus
TATGTTTTTCAGTTCTTTTAGTTCTTTGTACTGTTGTAAAGCAATACAACTATTTAAGATGCCTTTAAAAATGTGCTGGAAACCACACAAACAGTATAAAACATTTATTGGCTCTATGTCTAGGCTTATACTTTGATGGTAAAGTAGCATTTTTTTAACTGTAGATAACCCTAAATCAAATGTTCAGTCCAAACTATAATTCTGTTGCCTGTTTTACTGAGGAAAATGTAAAGTTTAGGGATTACAAAGATAATTGTAACCCCCACCTCAATTTAACGACTTTCACACACAGATTAAATAAATAATAAAATAGATTATCTTGAAATACATACAGTATGTATGTTTATTTAAAAATATTCATAAGTAAAATTGTGGTTGAGTTTTTTATAACAATTATCTTAGTTTGTTTTTGATACAATTTTACAAGAAAATAAATTGAAGTTAACAGGAAAAATCAGAACTCTGATGTGTAGAATTATATGAAAACATTCTTCTCATAGAAATAAGAAACATTAAAATTAATTATATAAAGGAAATTCTTAAGCCTCAGAAGTGCATGGCATTTTCCATCAGTAAACTCATGTGTTCATGCTAAAGGACCAACAAAACAAGATAGTCATGGTTTGGCTAAAAATAAACAGCAGGAAAGTTTGGTCCTTAGAGGATGTCGTTATCATGCTAGAAAGTACATCCGCCCATTTGCCATTATTTCAGACAGGCTGCCCCAACCAAGAGAAAAAGAAAAATGGGACTCTTAGTCTTACTGCTGCTTTTTATACCTGAGCATGAAGCTGAGGGATGTTGTGTAATATAATAGCTTTAAGTGTTTTAAATTGAACCCATAGTTTGGAAAATGAGTTAGAGGTTTGGGAATTCTTTCACAACAAATAAAAGGAGTGATTACCCAAGATGAAAAATACTCAGAGTGAATAAGTTTCAGAAAAATCATGGAAATCTGCACCAGCAGCACTTCTAGTGCCCCAGTGTTTAGTATTAGGTTCTACTTTACAAGGCTGCAGCTTTTTATCCTTGGTAGTGTCTTTTACAGCTTTATGGCGTCTGTAAAACAATAAGTAGGATGGAGACATATTACAGTTTATGTCTCTGAGAGCTTCTGGTATTAAAGCTTCTCCCAAAGTTNCATCCGTATTGATGACAATATAAGACAGATGGATTTTTGTGGTTCTCAAGGATTGCTGGGGGGCGAAAGACTTTCCAGGCGGTTAACTAAAGCCTGAATGTTCATGTCCACATCCTTGATGTGTTTTACAGCATGAACTGTTACGGTAGTTGAAGACTAACAGGGTATGTTTGTAAAAAAAAAAAAAAAAAAGGAAAATGAACCCGTGTTAATGTTGGCATGCAGTCATAGTATGAAATATAAAGTCTAAGTGAGTTTTCTTAGTTGAAATGCTGATGAAAATGTGAGACTTGGTGATCAGCGCCAAGAAAACTAAAAGAACTAAAATAAAATTTCAGATAATAATTAGCCATTTTTAAATTTTATGATAGAGTGGTTGTTTTTTCTGAGATTTTGTTGCTGTTATTTTTGAAAATTGCTAAAACCAAACTCAAGTGATTAGTCAGGCCTATTTTTTTTTTACAAGGTAAAAAAAAATGGACAGATTGAAAATGGGTTGGATGTATATTGAGCTTGAGACACAGTGAAAGAAAAACATATTAGACCACCGTTTTTACTGAGTTTATTGTTCTAAAGGTATGTTGCTTCAGGAAAACAATGAATGCAACAAAAAAGCAAAGGTGGTCTCTAAATATATATGTTTCTCTATATTGCTCAACATGTAGCATTTTTAACATGATTTGGGTTTCTGTCTCTACAGGTTGCTCTATATTTACTTCAGAGATGTCTTCACTGACCTCAAGTGAGTTAAAAATAAAACAATTGTTATGACACTTCATTATTTGTATTATTTCGTTCATCTTGTCATGATATTTAGGAATATTTTTGGGTTTTCCTTTATAGCTCATGCAGGCCTGATGCTATTGCCCTAAAGGATTTTGAGGAATTGGAAAAGGAATTAGACAATATGGAAAAGAAAAACAATGAACATTGCAAGGTTGACAGCTGGAAGATTGGAGAGCTGATAATGGATTCTGGGTGAGAAGCATATTTTTGTTGTTTTACAAATGTTTTTCAGT
Source organism: Cyprinodon variegatus (assembly GCF_000732505.1). Lineage (NCBI taxonomy): Eukaryota > Metazoa > Chordata > Actinopteri > Cyprinodontiformes > Cyprinodontidae > Cyprinodon > Cyprinodon variegatus. The sequence goes on from NW_015152499.1 coordinate 35,960, forward strand.
TCTTTTAGTACCAACTGTTATTGGTTTGGTCTTTGCACTGTTGTAAAGCAATAAAACTATTTAAGGTGCCTTTAAAAATGTGATGGAAACCACACAAACAGTATAAAACATTTTTTAGATCAGTGTCTAGGCTTATACTTTGATGATAAAGTAGCATTCCCAGGATTGTTTTTTTTATTATTTTTATAAATTCTAAACATAAAAAAAAGTATGTCATACTTTTATCAAGACCGAATTGTTTATAGTTTTGTTTTGTTTTTTAACTGTAGATAACCCTAAATCAAATGTTCAGTCCAAACTATAATTCTGTTGCCTGTTTTACTGAGGAAAATGTAAAGTTTAGGGATTACAAAGATAATTGTAACCCCCACCTCAATTTAACGACTTTCACACACAGATTAAATAAATACTGAAATAGATTATCTTGAAATACATATGTACGTTTATTTCAAAATATAAGTATAATTGTGGTTGAGTTTTTTATAACAATTATCTTAGTTTGTTTTTTTTTAAAACAATTTT
>NW_015152499.1:36723-38142 GCF_000732505.1 Cyprinodon variegatus
TTCCAAAGACGGACAGATGTTAACTCTGTGACAAACTGGAATGTTCCTTTGGTCTGGGAGGGGACTTTTGATCCTTTGGTTATAGATGACATCTATAAGAAAATGGACCCAAGGGTAGCTGTTGTGGTTTTTGCTGTTGGCAAGTATGTAAACAGAAAATCCTTTTAAGATATCAATGAACAGAGGTTTCACCAGCTTGTTGATATTAGTCTCATTTATGCCTTTTATTTACTATATTTTTGGTCTTGTCTTACTAATTGAAGGCCTTTAATGTTTATTTTCACCAATCAGATACACTCGATTTTTGAAGAAATTCATTGAGACTGGAGAAAAGTACTTTCTTGTTGGCTTCAAAGTCACTTACTACATCCATACAGACAGAGCAAATGAAGTCCCTAAGGTGAGTGTTTTATAATTATTTTTGCCTGTATATTTATTCTTTGTCAAGCTTTACTGCCATAATAATAAAACATTTTTTAAAAACTTCATGAACATCTGATTTTGTTAGCTGCATCTTGATGCAGCAGCAGCGCATCTTGATGCTGCTCGAGACGCACTGCATGATGGGCCTTGATGCCATCAACCATAAGCCCCATTTACACTACCCTTTTGAAACCAAGCCAACACCGGTTCGAGCTCAGTAACCGAGATAACTGTTGTGTGTAAATGCATGCCAGACCCCGTGTCAGACACAACAGAACCGCACTAAACTGGTACTAGTTCAACAGTAGGGCTCAGCACGGTTCAGTTCAGGCAAACATGGATGTCTCCGGTAAGCACATTCAAATGAAAAATACTGTAAATTAAAAACACTTATCGGCCTCGGCAGTATAATTTCCTGTTTAAAGTACTTTCAGAAGTTGGACTTCTGAATGTGACCGGACTTTTCCTTCAAGATCCTGAACCCCTGGTGCTTAGCTCAACCGGACTTGTTGTACCAGTTCACTATAAAGGCTTGGGTTTGAATAGATATTGTTAAATGAGGAAGTAATGTCCCCTAAAAAAGGCTGTTGCGCCTCAGGGCTTCCTCACGGTTCTTTTCCTGGGAGCAAGTTATTTACTACTCTTAACTCAAACTGGGTAAAACCATATAAAAAGGACTATAAAAACAGGAGTAAAAAAGTAACAAGAGTTTATTCCAGATCAGGTCATTACAGGACAGTGAAAAATGCTTGGAGCTTGTACAGCTGTGGGCTCAAAAAATCACGTCCGCGTGTGTCCGGCAAAGATTGAGCCCCGAACAAGGTCATCTCCTGCTTCTTATAGCTCATGAGTCTATGTGTTGCATCATGTGGATGCTTAGCTGTCCGTATCAGAAACTGACACGCCATCAATTAGGGATCACAAGTAATCACAATCAAAAACTTCACAGACCAAATGTTGTCACTCAAGACCACAGTTTCAGCATTTAACTACAAT
>NW_015152499.1:39843-41795 GCF_000732505.1 Cyprinodon variegatus
TAACCTAAGCCTATAAATCTAATAAGGCAAAATACATCTACTCTCACTCCCACCTGGAGGCCTCCTAAACGTGACCGCTCCTCATGGATAAACCATCCATCCCAATTTTACCAATCATTCAGTCACAGTAGGGGACATCACAGGACAGGTCGGGCCGTTCTCCACCGGAAAACCCTACCTTCTCTAAAAGGTAATAAAAACCGGGGTGACCCCAGGGAAATCCCACTCTCGGCCAATCTGAGCAAGGAAACCCTGTTTTGAATCTGACAAATATTATTACCAACTACTTAAGCCAATCAGGTTCTGAGTCTTTCTACATCAAAGAAAAAGTGGCATAAAACTTGATCTTGGTGGGTCTGGAGCAAAATGTTTCCATGATTTTCATCAAAACAAAATCAAAATAAATCAAAACATATAAATTACAATTGGGTAAAATCAAGAATTATCCTGGTCCGAGTTAAAGGCAAATAATGAACATCTCTAACGATGATGAATTTATTCGGTGTCTCTGTCACTCATTAATCTAAATAATCAATCAGAGTCTCGTATGGCCTCCTCCACAGCCCCTTTGGTCTCCATGCTCTCCGATGGCAGATAGACGCTGAATCCATGTGGTGGTCCTCATGGTGTTTTCTTATCACAGTGTATCAATCCATTCCTCCGGGATCCTCTGGCACACAAGAGAGTGCAGTCAGTGTTCTTATCAGGATAAGCAGTGTCTTTAATGAGCAATTCTTTATTTACTCAAAATCTAAGTGCAGATATTCTTATCCAGAATTACTTTCCCTTCATCCCTTAAATTACCATTAAATTCACTACATTTAAATTAATTATTTGTACCCTGTATGTTTATTCAGCAATTTTTTTCAGTGTCTATTCAAAAAAATTAAATAAAACCTAACAATGCCTGGCAGTTGAAAGTTATTTTTTATACCAGTATGTATTCAGCCTGAACATCCTATGCATGTTTCAGCTCATTATTTTGTTCATATAAGCTCAAAATCACTGCAACTCATATAATCTCATTCAGGGAACCTGTAGATATATAGAAAACATTTAACCCTTTTTTACAAATTGTAACACTCAATTCATGGATTACCTAAAGAAATTCCAAAACTATTTCTACATTTCAGCATCTTAAGTTGCATTTCCGTCTAAAACTGTAACTGTGTATTAGTTTACTCTTATCCTCCCCCCAATGGAAATGATTAAAATTATTTAACTTTTAATATAAACCCAGGTTGGCGCAGATTCCCCCTATTTAAAACTCCCCTATCAGACCTTGTATCCGTGAATGTTAGTGCATGAAAGAAAACATCATTCCCATGTGGACCCTTGTGTGTTCTTTGAGTCATTAAGCATGTGTGCGGGTGTGTTATTACGTGACTGTATGTGTGTGTGTCTATGTGAGTTGGTCTATATGTGGGAAACTGGTCAGGAGCCATCCTGCTACTGGTCTTGGAGGAGAAAGTGTATCTTGGAGCAGTGATCCTCTCCAACATGCAAAAAGGTTCGATGCCAGGACAAGTCCATCAGGTTTACCTCTGTTACCACAGCAGCTTTGAACCATAAGAGTCTTGGGGCCATGTGTCCCCACACCCCCTGAAGGATAAGTCTTTAACTGTGTCATCAGCAGTATCACATAGAAGCAGAAGGAAACAGAGCGTCAAAGATGTTCCTCCCTTCAAGAGGAAATGTCATATTGAATCGTTCATCTGCTCAGAGCACAGGATTGTACTCTGACTTGCTGTACTCTGACTTGCTGCTGCGTTCCCAAAACTCAGCAATACACAGTTCCTGAATTCGACTGCACCCCCTCTATGCAAAGTGTCCAGCTATAGTCCATTTAAAATATTCTCCAAAAAAAAGCAGTGCTCCGATGAGAAAAAAAACAAAGAACAAAACAAAAAACAAAAAAGAAAATCTGTTCCAACATCCCCAGAACCAGTCAA
>NW_015152499.1:44423-46363 GCF_000732505.1 Cyprinodon variegatus
ATAAAGTTTGTTTAATCCATCAGTATCAATTTTGATTTATCTTCATAGAGGAATTTTCCCAATTTAAACAAAAAATCATAATTTCTTCACCACTCCGATCCTAAGACCTCTGCACCAGTGCTTTTCAGCCTCATTTAGGATCCTTTTTAAACCACATGTGCACATTTATGGAAAACCCCAGATTTATTTGCTCATGTTAGACATCAAAAAAAGTTTTAACACCCAATGATTTCTAATCTAAGTGTCCGCCAAAAATGACATGTTAGAATTTCCAAATAGGAGGACACCTCTAAGGGGTTCTGAAAAGTGGCACGTTTGTTTTCCTCCTGAAAATCCCATTACCTGTGTAGTTTTTTGGGAGGTGGGCACATAAAGATTCAGGGTGCTGTATCTGGCCCCCGTATCAACCATAAAAGAACAGTTACTGCCCTCAATCAAAATATCTATCACTGGTATCACCGTAACTACACAACTAATGGGATCCCGGCCTCCCTAGTATTGTGGCATTCGCTTGGGGTGGGGCGGTTTGCGGCATTGGCATCTCTGTCCCTCTCTCAGCTCACTCCTCTGGGACTGTGAACGGTGTGAAGGATAACCTTTTTGACACCACCTTGCTCTATGTCCCGTTCGTCCGCAGACCCAGCAAGTTGTATACCTGTCGTTTTGATCGTATCCTCTGCCCCTCCCTCTGCCACGTCCCCCAGCAAACGCTGCTGCCGGTGCGTATTGGTACATCTGGTAGTTCTCCTCCACGTGCGTGCTGGCAAGAGTCACACATTCAGGGTTAGACATATTTGTCTGGGTATTGTTTTTCTGTGATTGTTTTGCTTTATTTTCTTTGTTCCGTTCCTTTACAAGATTACAGTTTGTTTTATTTAGTAGGTAGCTTTTAGGGCTTCCCAAAATTGGTCCGACACAGGGGCAAGCGGAGCAGAAGATATCAAGTTACTCGTCCCCACATGTACCTCTATGTCGTGCAGCTCATGTGGCTCCAGGTGGGCTGCAAAGCAGGTCCGTAGGTCACCGATTGCTAAAGTTTGTCCGCTAAAAACAGATAAAAACTCCTTAATCCATGTCTGTGCTGCTTTTTTAGGATCTGGATCTGGAAGTTTGGATCTAAGTAAGGCACTGTCAGTATAAGTTAGGGGGTTGTAGCTGACCGTTTGTACCCTACCTTCATCTTTACATGTCTGAACTAATGGCATCTGGACTACCATCTCCCTGTCACCTCTATTATTCTCCTTTATCAGGTTATATTTGCTTCCAGCGGGGTCAGGCGGCTGTGAGTAGGCAAGCTGTTTCTGTGTTAATATTGAGGAGGGATAGACGAGGAACGCTCTCCCTCTCACGAAGCCTGTGGCATGCTCTGGCATGCTGGTTCTGTTACTCACATCTATGACATCCCCGACTAGTTCCGCAACCCTATCAATCCTGTAATTTATGGTTATAAGGCACTGATCTGCTGCTTTGTGCCATGTTCGTAGCTCCCTCCTGTCCCCCAGAGCAAAACTGTTCCTCATGTTTAAACACCCCTTGTCTGTCCGTTAATTTATTTAACTGCGTCTGTTTTTCTGCCAGCTGTTGATCCATCTCCTGCAGTTGTAGTTGCAATTCTAATCTTCCCCTTTCCATTTGTATCATATCTCCCTCATTGCTACCCGTATGTGGCTTCCTCTGCTCAGCCCTCCCTCTTAGACTGTCAGCTGCCCCTAGACTGTGCCCTTCATGTTCTGTGCCTATTCTATCAATTGTTGACATTCGCTGAAATGCTTTATTTGCCGCCTCCTCTATGAAATCTTGCAATTGAAACTCCTTTCGTACCTCTTGTCTCAACTCTTCCTTTGTAGGCCTTGTTTCACAATTTATCTGATCTTCACGCAACTCCATAACAGGCATCTGCACACATAGGTTTGATGGAAACATTGCATCACCAGCCTTAC
>NW_015152499.1:47091-49812 GCF_000732505.1 Cyprinodon variegatus
GATATTCTTGTATTTAGGTCTTAAATATAATTTCATGGGTAATGTTAATTGCACAATTTAGCCATCTTTGAATGCCTTGGGATGTAATTTGAAATTAATTTCCTTTCTTTCTTTGATTTTTCAGGTTGAGTTGGGAAAAGGCAGGAACATTACAATTGTAACTGTACCAAGTGCCACCCGCTGGCAAGATGTTGTTCTTGGCAGGATGAAATGGGCTACCCTCACAATTGAAAAGACGGTAAAAAAAACATATTCCCCAAACATTTTTGAATTTTCAAAGCTTTGTTTGTGTTGCGTATATGAACACACAGATTTACTGGTAGTCAAATTCCCCCAAACACCAGATGTCATTTAGACGTTGGTTTTAAGGCTGAATCTGGTCGGTCCATCGTAGTTTATTTGATTGATTAATTGATTTACTTTATTGATCTCACAGTGGAGAAATTTACTACTTACATTAGCTCAAATAGTCAAGTAGAAGGCACCAAAGGAAGAAAAAGGTGCATGGGATATAGTGCATGGTGTAGTCTTGATTTAGTCCAGAAATAGTTGTGGAAAATCAGGCTGTTTGTTCGGTCTGATTTTGTTCCAATTTAGTACAATAATAGACGTTAAAAAATAAAACACAGTTTTCAATGTCTTTTCCACGATCTGAAAATTACAGCTTTTCAATTGAATACCTTTTTCAAATAACAATTCTCATTAAAACTTTTTAAAATTATTTTTAGATGTTCAGTAGTCCCGTTTTTTAAATTGGATCTACAATCCAATCATGTTCATTTGTCAGTTTAAAGGAACATTTTGAAAATAGCATCCTCTGAACATCTATTAAACATACTATTATCTAGTAGAATAAACAAACTATTTTATTTTATTTTTGTTTTCTTTTTCCAACTTTTGTTGTCATTACCCTGTCACAAATACAGAGCACTGAAATGAACTCTCTGCATTTAACCCATCCTCTTGGGGAGCAGTGGGGTGCCATTGTGTGGCGCCCGAGGGAGGGAGCGGTGTGAGGTTAAGGGTCTTTTGCTCAGGGACCCAGAGTGGCAGCCTGTGGGAGTGGGGCTTGAACTTAGAACCACTAGGCCATCATTCCTCCCTAAAGAATTATATTTTTTTATTAATTTAATAAGACCACATAGGACCAAAACAGCTTGAGCTAATATCCATGCAAATGGAAACAGCTCTTCATTTGCATGGAAAATGTAATATCCATGTAAGCAAAATGTTTTGGCTGCTTGTAGGACTTTATCATGTTGATTTTATCAAAGACTCACATTTTGACAGTAATAAGCATTCTTCCAAAACCATGAATGAACTGATGTGAACTTTGGTCCACCTGAAGTTTTAGACGGGCTTTTAAATGAGCTCCTGTGGAGTTTGCTCAAAGCAAAATAATATCCAATAAACCAAATACGTCATACATATGATGTAGATGTAAGGTTTCTAATCCCTCATCCAGTCACACATCCTNATCGCTTTTACCTTATTCTAAAGTTTGCAAGATTCTCAAACATCTCAAAAATGTATTTCGTTACCGTAATAGTTTAAGAAAATTTCAAAGTCTTATATCGTACATTCAGTGTTGGACAAGGTTTTTGAAAAGCACTGTGAGCCTGATCACAAAAAAAATAATAATAATAAAGTCTCTGCCGTACAAAATTTGACATAGTTATGTATATCACCATACCCCTATTTCCGTGTTAGTAGATGGCTTGATAAACCAAGGCCAGGTGCTGATGGCTTGATAATCTTTTTCCTTAATGTCTCAAAAATCATTTTCAGTAACAGATGTAATTTTCACAGCTTTTGGAAAGTGTCAGCATCATGAAGGGAAATCTCATAGTCAGATTTAATACCTCCATTTTTAGAAGTTGTAATTTCTATCATTTTAAACAAAAAATGTACTTTCTACAGACTTATTCAGGGACCTTTAGATGCATTTTGGTTAGTCTAATATCAAATTTTATACTAGTAGCCCATGGTCAGGATACATCCTCTTGGAATATTTCAAGCTGCAGTCAACTCTTTGTCTAACTTTCACAAACTGATAAATGGGCTTTCCTTCAAAATCCTCTGAAAGCTGTCGTCAACTCTGTGGCGTATTCACTTTTCTTGTGCTTACAGCACTCTGTGAAGCACCAGTCGTCTTTTTAATTTGAATTTTGAATTCAACCCCCCCTTTTGAGTTTTTCGCTGCAAAACTGACAAGTCAGCACTCTTTCCCATTTCCTGTTTTGGTCTGATGAAATAGTAACATTTTCCTATTCTATAGCTGTGAGAAATAAACCTCTATGAACAGCATTGTAGACAATATCCCCTTTTTTTGCTTTTTAATTAAGTTCTTTGAACAAAATATTTTTAAAAAGACAGACAGTACTCATAAATTCTGTTTTATTTTGTCCATAATTTGTATGGAAAAGCAACTTGGTGTAGTTCATATCCTGATGGTCCTTCAAAAAATAGTTTGCACTCAAAGTTTATCTCAATTCTGATGGCGGTTGACCAAACCCTAAGTATACAACCACGAGCAGCCATCACACTGCACCCATAAAATGAGCTTCTTGTCATGATGCACACTTTAGAAATGAAGAAAAGATGAAACGGTAAGAGAAGCAGGTTGTCTGTGGGACAAACCCCAGATTAATATTTCAATCTGAAAAACTCACACAGAGAGAAAAGATAATTAGAAGAATTTTATTGATAAGAAAGTATAGT
>NW_015152499.1:54517-56131 GCF_000732505.1 Cyprinodon variegatus
GCCTCTGCTTTTTGACCATATGCCAAAATGTGCCTATCAGTTAACCTATTGTTATATTAATTTGATATTAAAACCTGGTTAAAATCTGGTATTTTTATTATTAAAAAGTAAAGTCTAGTTATATGACCACAATAACTATCTACTGCATACATAGTTAGTTGGTTTAAGCTGCAGTCATAATCTGTTATTTTAAGTGAGAGTTAACCAATCTATATGAGGTTCAGAACCCCTGTTATTTAAAACGGATGGTAGCCTTAATAATCCACAATGATCATGAAAGAGTTCAAACTAAACACCTTCAACTGCATTGAAGCATACAACCCAGCAGACATTTTGTTCTGTCCTGAGCATATCCTAGCTCAAATTAAGATACGTACCCTATTTTATAAGATTTAGGAATTAATAGAGAATAGGCTACTTTTGAAGTGTGATTGTAGGGGTGTGTTTACATGGGAACACTGGTGAGGGTAGATTTATATACAGGCACATTTTAAAAAATGAATATCAAATGAAAAGTTCAATATTTTTAGTCACTCCTTTCAGAAATAAAAGTTTTTATTGTATAGAATTTCATTAGCATTATATTCCCAGAAAATCCTCTTAAGGCTATTATAATCTATGTCAATCTATGGTAATAATTTTATTTACACTGAAATTTCCAGGCCTGCCGTATGTAAGAATTTAAAGGGATCATAGAATGATTATATAGAATGAAACGACAGGTTTTCTTCCTGTTATAGTATGCTCGTGAATATTTAGATGAGCTGTGCACTGATTGGTTGGTTTACAACAAGCAAAGCTGCTGAGTAAAGATGCGTCATAGCAACAAGCACTCACTCACTGAAACATCGAAATTGTTGATATGGCAGGGTGACGAGATGTCCTCTTTTCTCCAGACATGTCCTATTTATAATACCTAAAAAAATGTCCGGGGGGGAATTTGAAAATCGTCCGGGATTTTGTTCGGCCTCAGTGCAGCATGTAGTCGATACAGGGAGCCAGCGGAAGACAGAACAACCAAACCCAACCCGGTGACGGTAGCCTGGATAACAGTGGCCCCATAAAGCACGCTAAGATACGCGGGGGGGAAGCATACCGTCAACAGGTTGGGTTTGGTCGCTTCGTCCCCTGTTGGGGCCCGGTCTGGTCCAGTCAGCGGCCCTGCAGAACCATATAACGCAACATCCCGAGTTTACGTCAACTTGGTGCTTCGTTTGGATTCGCCCGTTTCATGGAGGAAACGGGCGAATTGTGAGATTTACAGAGAAAGGAGGTGTCGATGGGGTTTGAACTTCTCTGTACATCCATTTCACCCACTTAACTATCGTTATTCATCTATGACAATGTAAACTCGGTTTTGCATTCTATGACCCCTTTAAAGTGCATTGGTACAATTCTGTTTGGGGAACCAGCTTCTTCAGCATCGAACATTTGTGGCTTACCCTCCTTATGACTGTTTTCTGGTCAACAGTCCTCCTTATGGTTGTGTATACAAAATAAAACCATTAGACAAACGTTATACATATGAAAAGCTTTTATTTACTGTTTATATTTTTTTATTTACTTTCTCTTTTTTCAAATCAATACTTAGTTAAATAAAAGAAAAAGAAAAAC
>NW_015152500.1:0-3052 GCF_000732505.1 Cyprinodon variegatus
GTATATATACATACATACATATGTATATATTTGCTGAACTTATGTGGGTCTACAAACCTTAGAGCAATCACTGCCATGTCCGATTCCACTAAGCCAGTCTTAATTCATGAGTGTTTGATGAGCTACATATTGACCACGTGTTTTTAATCTTTTCCACTTTACTTAGTATTGTTTAATTTTTGAATCTTATTTTATACTAACCAACCTAGAAAGATAATTTGTTTTGTGAATTGTTAACATATAAAAAATACCTCTCCCACTGTTGGTGAACTTCGGACTTTTGAACATTTCATTATAGGAAGATACAAAGTATGTAACCCTGTTGATTTATTAGAATAAAAAAAACATTTTTGATGATATTTTCATTTAGATGACATATAGAAAAACTTTATTGTATGTCTAATCTACTGACAGAAGTTCTTTAACAGGGCTGCTCCAACACGCATTCTCACATAATTACATCAACACATTTATAACATCTCTAAAATAATAAAACAATTAAAAGATAAAGACTACAGAAAACAGCTCAGCAAATTATTTCAAAACTCTGTAATTCATTTGGTTGCATTAAATCAGATGAGCGCTTTGATTTAGCTTCCAGTGAACTCGAAGTTAACCATTAAGATCTACTACTACTACGCATCTATTATCTATTAGTGTGTAAATTCAGTTTGTCAGACTTTAGGAAGACATATTTATCTGAAATGTAATCAGTTAATGTAGAATAAAGATTTCACTCAATGCCTTTAGCTTTCAGCTCCTCCTTGACTCCGCTCAGGTAGGTCTTATCAGGATATCCAAAACTGTGAAAGAACAAATCTAAAATGTTTAATACATGAAACTGAACATTAAAGGAAAGTAAAAGGATCAAATCAGATAACCGTACTGCTCTGGTCCTCCTGTCATGGATGTCTTGTGATGGATATCATTCCAGGTCACTGCATTCTCCACCCCAGTTGTCCTAGATTCTCCAACAGTGAAAATCGGCTTCTGCTCAAAGGCTTTTTTCAGCAGTTGCAGAACTTCATTCCCCTCTTTGTTATCTGGAAGATATGCTGTTCTAGTAGTTCCTACAGTACATAGTACTGTCCAGACTTGGGAGGATTTTTCTGATAGAATGGAAAAAGTCTGGTAAGTGATAGCCATTTCAAAAATACATGTTAAGTTCTTAATATAGGGAATTTGAGCTGGTACTTTACTGTCTGTAATTCTATAGGGATATTGTAGGTGATCTCTATGTGGCCAGGGAGGTCTGCATAGTTTTGTTTTTTCCAACTCATTTTTCCATCAGGTTGGTTTCCCTTCACCACACCAAACACATCTTTGCATATAGGACAGATTGGTCCACTGTGCTGCACTGCCATTTGCAGACAGTCTTTGCAGAATGCATGCTTACACTTCAGCTGTTCCTTATTAGTAAATTTGAACATACATATATAGCATTGGTCATCTTTGCTGTCACCTTCTTTTCTCTCCCCTAAAATCTGTCCAATTGGTGCATTCAAGGTCACGTTGCTCATCCTCTGTGATGTACCAACTGATACAGGTTTAAGAAGGTCAATGGGATGGTTTATCTTCTGCATTGCATTTAGGACTGAACTGAATTCATCTTGGCCTTGCTCTGTGTGGTAATGTGGCTCTTTTGTTTTATTTTGAAGTTGGTTTCATGTCTTGTTTTTCTGATTTGAAGTTGTTTGCTTTTCTTGTTGGATTTAGTTTGGGTTTGCTGTGTTGCATGTTTCTTCTGATTTTGTCTTGGTTTTGAGGTGACGTTGCCACGTGTACCCGGAGACCCTGTGGCGGCAGCACAGGTGTTCTCTATCAGCTGAGCAGCATACAGACGGTGGTGATAAAAGGCAGCTGCGCAGTTGAAGAAGACAGAAGAAAGCCGGACAGAGCACGGGGAAAAGGAGCTGCAGACGGAGAGAGGACCGTGCAGTGAGGACCGCGTAGGGTGTTGGAGAGAGAGGACAACCCCGCGTGTTGGAGAGAGAGAGGACGGCCCAGCGTGTTGGAGAGAGTCGTGTCAGCTAAGAGTACACCCCTTTTTACAGACTGTCCGCTGACTCTGCTGCTCCTGACTGCCCTGCATTTTTTTAAATCTTTTTACCTTTTAACTTTTTTTTTATTTAGAGAACTTTTTTGCAAATTCTTTTTTTTAAATCAATTATTGAACTTTTAATCTATTAACATTTTTAAGGCTCTGCTCACAATCGCCGCCGTCTCTTTTCTTTTGTTTTTGGATGATCACACCTCTCTTGGGTGCCACATTTGGACCACAGACAATGACTTCTTTAGAGGACATAGAGAGCAAAAGCTTATCCTCACTTCTCTTGATGACTCTTAGTGCATCGCTCCACTGATCTGGATCTACAAACTTGAGGGGAATCACTACGTCCCCTGATTCAGCTGCAGCTCTGATAGAGCTCTATGAACTCACAGAGAGCCTCATTGGGTCTTCCAGCTTCAAATGTCAGATGGACCTGTGCCATGATTTTACTTTTATATTTTCTCTCAATACATTTAATTTCTTCTTTGTAGATGTGGCTCATGTACCAAAAGGGATTTACTGGTAGAAGACAACTTTCTTGAGCTACACGTCAAGCCTTTATAAGGGGATTGTTTTGTTTGACAGGGAGGACCATGTCCTGAAAAGGGACACAATAAATAATAAATCAATCTTTCAATTTCTGATGACTGCATTATCTGACAATGAATACGACTGGGAACTCTAACCAAGATTCATTCTTCATTTACATAAAAAAAGATACCTATGCTTTTATTTTAAGCTTCTGTGTTCTAAAGGGATGAACAGTATACTCTCTTGCTTTTCCCAAAATAATTTACTACCTCTGCCAAGGAGGTTTCGTTTTAGTCAAGTTTTTTTTTTTTTTTCCTTTTGTTTTCCTGAGCTAAAGATAACTTGAAGTTATGGATGGATTTTAATGATAATCTAACCAAAGGTGCACCTGAGTCCAAGGAACAACCCATAGTTTAGTGATGATCCACATCGTAATCTGGACAAATGATTTTTTTTAAAGGATCCTCTAAC